>NC_029779.3:35830996-35831364 GCF_000817695.3 Arachis duranensis | reverse complement strand
GTTCGAGCCACTCGGTCAAAGTTAAAAGTGAATCTACCATAGACTAGCGATCTGCAACTCCACCGTGCTCTATGTGCTCCATGCCCTCAAGCGTTGCCAAGTGTCTGTCAAGGCTTGTGATGATTTTTGAAAAAATTTTCAAAATGCTTCGTATGGGGCTCGATACAACAAGCATGCTTGTATACTACCAAGCTACAGTGATTCTCATTAATTTATATACAAATTATAATACATATAGCAATCTTTCTTTTCACTTATATTCAATTTATTTTAATTTTAAAGTCATTCATTTTTAAATTAATTATATTTTATTTAACTATAAATTTTATTAAATATATACAAATTAAAAAGATAAACAAAAAAATTAA
>NC_029779.3:35749147-35830824 GCF_000817695.3 Arachis duranensis | reverse complement strand
ATTTAATTATATCGAGTTAACCGGTTCGACCAATAACTTATCGGTTGAACTAGTAATACAGTGACCCAATAATCTTACTAGTTCGATTACCAATTCAGTTCTGACAACTATGCCGGTAATTCCTAATACTAAAATTTATATTTATAATATATAAATTTTAGTTAGTTATGGTGAATGAATATATGCTTTCTGAATTCAAATTAGTATAGACTCAACATTAATGTTAAGAATTTGATTTTGAGGCATTTCAAGTTAAACTAAACTTGATAATGTCATTTCAATAGCTACATTAAAAGAGTTATTTATATTAAATATGAGAAATGCTTGATGTCCTTTAATTTTTAGTCTTTAGTAAAAATTTTTAAAAATTTATTATTATTTAATTAATTTAAATATCCACTTTATGTATTAATTGGTCAAAAAATAAAAAAAAATATTTTTTATTTTTTCTCTTTTTTAAAAATTGAATAAAAAATAATATTTAAAAGATATCTAGTTACACTAATCAAATATTATAGGAGGTTGGCTTCTTTTTTATGGTTGTTAGTGCTAGTTTGTTACTTTTTTGTTTTAGGTTATCAGTATATTGCTGTATGATTAATTTTCGGAACAATATTTGATTGATTCAAGTTCTTTAATATTTGTTACTCTTAAGTTAGCTTATATTCTTATGCAATGAGATTTATGTATTAATTACACCGTTCTTGTATGTTAAGACTACTAATACTATATGTGAGGTTGAAAAAACACAAACTTAAACTTTGAGTATGTATAATAATTTGGTTACAAATTGTTGCTACTATAATAATTTGATTGACTTTATGTTTAATTATACACAATTATGTTTGATTATTGTCAAAATCACCCTAAATTTTAGTGTTTTTAGACAAGTTATTTTGGAATTGGATGTCCCTAATTATAATTTTAAACACACGCTCCAAATCATATTACAAAATCTGATTATAATCAAATGTGTTTAAAGTAACAATCAAACTCAAAAATTTAAATCAAAGTTTAAACTCATGTTATAATTAGATTATAATCATACATATTTCAAATCATTTACAAAATTCAGTTATAATCAAACACATTTAAAGTAATAATCAAAATTAAAAATTCAAATTAAAGTTCAATGTTATATAATAAAACTATAATTAAATAGGAATTTTTTAAAATAAAATAAAAAAATTGTTATTTCACCAACAAAATCAAACTTTGAAATGGAAAACCATAGTATAGATACTCATTTGCTTTTTTGGTATCGTCATGGGGATAAGAAAATACATCATCCTAATATACCAATTCCTAGATAAGAAAAGAATATTTATCCCAAATTATAATATCTCCTCTCATAATGATTTTACAGTCCCCACTCCAGAACATTATTCTATTTACTTTTAGAACAATTAATAGCACATACACATAAGAGTCAAATAGAGTTGGTCTAACTTTGAACTATGAATTTTCCAATCACTAAACTTTCTTTTACCACCATTTCAATGGAAAATTCACACTCTTGGCACTATGTTACCCCACTTTCACCGCTATTCCGATCCTACTAACAAATAAAGATTTAAAAATTCTTACCAAGCTTTCTACGTTTCTTCTATGTATTGGTATATTCTTACTCGTTCAATCTTCTTAAATAACCGATTGTAAAACTATCAACGTCTTATGTATTGCCTCAACCACCACCCCCAAATTAATGCAAGTACTATGTATGTTTTTTAACAACTAAATTTATGGTATAAAATTGAAATTTAATTAATTTGAAGAAAAGAGAAATAAAAGAAAAACATTGAAATGGATCAAGAAAGTTACTCACTAATTTGATCCAATAAGGTTCAGTCTTGATCATCTTTACAAGTCAATACAAGCTTCCTTTTACATTTAGGATGAAGTTTGGATAAACAATTTAATTAAACTCATTTTAAAAAATAGCTTAAACAATAAATATCCATATTAAAAGTAACTTATAAATAAGTTATTTTATATTTGGATTTTTAATTCTAAAAATACTTATTTTCAAAAAAATGTGATAAAAAGCTTTTTATTATAAAAAAAGATTTTTTTTAATTTTTCTATAAATTTTTAAATAATTTTTTAAAAAACTACAATTTAATTTTGAAAATTACATTAGACATTAATATTACTATTTTTTATAATAAAAAACTCAAAAAAATTACTTTTAAAACTTTTCAAATGTTCCTTAATCATCTTGAACCCAAAAGATTATAGGTTAATTAATCCCCAAGAATGAGTCTTGATCAGGTGTACTCTTCTTCAGTCACGTAATTATTAACAAGAGTGGAGGGGTGCCAATTGTAAGCATGCATGTGAATGGCGTAATTTGAAAATAAAGGAAAATAAAATATTAAATAAAAATGAATTTCATGGACCAATCATAACAACATGTGTAAAGTGTTGGCCAACCGGGAGACTTCAAGAAAGAATCAAGTGAAAAAACATAAGAAGAGAAGACATCACATCCAACTCAAAACCTTAAAATGTCAAGTTAATGGGTCTCTCATCTTATAAACTCCTCACTCTTTCAGTCTTCCTTACTTTCTTTGATGTGGGACTAACTTCGACACTCCTTACATTTGCAACACTAACATAAAGTGTAAACAAAAAAATATAGTTTAATTTGAATACGTCAATGAAATTAATCAACATCAAATAACGTCGGTTTGACTTTAAGGCCAGACATAGATAGATAGATAGAATATAAAACTGTTTAGTATGCCTGGTTTATGTTCAATTTGGAACTTTTCCTTGATATTTTGGCCCTGTATATGATTATTTCCAAAAGGTTGAAAAAAGCACCGTAACAATTACACTTGATGGAAAATTTTCTTATTATTTTTCTTGTTCTTGTTTCCTACACCTACATGTTTGTGGAAGCTTCTTCCTCTAATTCTTCATCTTCTGGTTTAAATAAAAATGATAGCACCACCATATGTGACCAATACAGTAGAGTGTGTGGACCAAACGGGAACTGCGATGAGGCAAAAACTTGTGTTTGCTTGGATGGTTTCACACCTAAGTCCCCAACTGATTATGCTTATTACTTGAACTTTACACAGGGATGTGTGAGAAACAAACCTTTGAATTGTAGCACTGACGTGTTTGTTAGATATTCTTCTCTTAAAGAACCCAGTGGTGGTTATTCTTTGTCCAACCAACAGGATTGCATGGGAAAATGCAAGAGCAACTGTTCTTGTATGGCGTATAACGTAATTTTGGGTGGATGCAAATTGTGGAATGGTGATTTGTTTGATGTTAGGTTGGTCAAGCAAGGTGGACAAGATCTTTATATTCGAATGGCAGTTTCAGAGGAACAAGGTACTGCGTTGTCTTCTTTTTAATTATGGTTTATGAACAAAAAATAATCAACTAATATTCCGTTTTATTCTAAAATTTTTCTTCTTTCTTTTGATCTTTTCCCATGAACTATTTAATTTTGTTGATCGATCATTCATTTTAAAAAGGTTATTAGCTAGATGTAATAACTATATATTTATAGATGTTATATTTATATTAAATAAAATAACTTTATGTTATTGTCTTTCTAGTATTATGGTATTTAGAATGATGCAGAGAAGTCAGGAGGGAGAAAACATGGACGAAAGGAGGGAGCGGTGGTTGGAATAGTTGTCGGGAGCACTATTGTGATTTCCATGATAATTATCGCTTCATGGTACATGCTTAGGAAAAAAACAGCATCAAAAGGTACATACATTGATCTGAATATAATGTGAACAATGGACATGCTGCTCACTTCATTGCCTAAATTGAATTACTTTTTTTTATCAATTCTTAGAGGATACACTGTTAGTGGCATTCCCAAATACACTCTAATTGTCCTCTTTTATTTCCTTAATACATAGCATTGGAACGTTTAAGGATTGATGAGCTTGTTACTCATCGCACCAATGTACAAAAGGAAGATATGGGGCTTCCATTATTTGATCTATCAACAATAGCAATGGCCACTAATAATTTCTCCCCAAACAATAAACTTGGAGAAGGTGGTTTTGGACCTGTATACAAGGTTAGTTTTTTAGATATGCTCCTAAATTATGTTTTAAAGAACAATTAATAAGAAATTTTACTTTTGATGTACTGTTATTTAGGGTATATTAGAAGATGGACAACAAATTGCTGTCAAGAGGCTTTCAAGTAGTTCTGGACAGGGTTTAAATGAATTTAAAACCGAAGTAAAGCTGATAGCTAGACTTCAACACCGGAATCTTGTAAAGCTTTTCGGATGTTGCATTCAAGAAGAGGAGAAATTACTAATATATGAATACATGCCTAATAAAAGCTTGGACTATTTTATTTTTGGTTTGTATCCATTAAAATACTTTTGTTAGCTAAATCTTTGGTTAGTATTCTTGTAACTCCTTTATGATGATATTTTACTTGCTACAATACTGTTGCATGTTATGACAGATCAAGAACGAAGGAGTACTTTAGATTGGTCCAAGCGCTTTAACATTATTAGTGGAATTGCTAAAGGCTTATTGTATCTTCATCAAGATTCAAGGTTAAGGATTATACATAGAGATCTTAAAACAAGTAATATTTTATTAGACATTAAGATGGAACCCAAAATATCAGATTTTGGTCTAGCTAGAACTTTTGGAGGTGATCAAAGTAAAGCAAATACAAGGAGAATTGTCGGAACTTTGTAAGTTATATCCATATGTAATTTTTTCTCTTTGAATCACAATAAGAAGATACTCCTAGTAATATTGTTCTAATTATCTTTTTTGATATATATTTCTAGCGGATACATGGCTCCAGAATATGCTGTTAATGGACTGTTTTCGATAAAATCTGACGTCTTTAGCTTTGGCATTTTATTACTTGAGATAGTATCTGGAAAGAGAAATAGAAGATTATTTTATGCAAGTGACAATGATGAAAGCTTGTATGAAAACGTAAGTGTGTTGCAATTTTAAGTTTAATATTCTTAACTGATGAATGGAATAAATAACACGGTTGATATATGTGTGTTTAATATAGGCGTGGGATTTATGGAAGCAAGGAAGGTCACTGGAGTTGGTGGATGAATGCCTGAAAGATTCATGGAATTTGAGTGAAGTACAACGTTGTATTCATATTGGCCTCCTATGTGCACAGCAATATCCACATGATAGGCCAACAATGTCTTCTGTGGTTTTAATGTTGGGAAGCGAAGTTGATTTGCCTCAACCCAAAGCTCCTACATTTTTCTTGTGTGAACCTTTTGATGGTTCCAGTTCCAGTACTTGTAAAAACGAATTA
Organism: Arachis duranensis; assembly: GCF_000817695.3. Lineage (NCBI taxonomy): Eukaryota > Viridiplantae > Streptophyta > Magnoliopsida > Fabales > Fabaceae > Arachis > Arachis duranensis. The sequence continues at coordinate 35,825,532 of NC_029779.3, read as the reverse complement.
AGCATTACAGAGATGGAAGCTCGGTAACAAAAATTATATGAAAGATTTTTTTTTTCTTTCCTAAGTCAACATGGATTTTATTAGGGTAAAATTTTCTCAAAAATTATTATTGGATTTATCACTATTTTGATACTATTATCAATAATATGCCACTGTGAAACAAAAGAAATTGAAGAAAATTGAATTGAGCAATGCTAGGGCCAGCAATATTTGTGATTGGTAGCCATCAATTAGCCATCAATGATGATTTGATGGTGTGAGATTGGTGTGAGATTTCATCCAATGGCTCACCTTTCTCTGCTGGTTACATGCTGGCTAAAATGTAATAAAATTGCTGCCCCTAAAATTTTCCAATTGAATTACTCTGCGAAAAGTTCACAACACTAACTTAAAACTTTCTTTAATAAAAAACTATATTACATTTAGAAAGGAGACTGAGACTGAGATTGAAACTGAGCCTGAGATTGAAAGACAGACTCAGAGACAACGACTAAATTAAGTCTCTGTGTTATATTTGGTATAAAATGTATTAACTGAATTATATTTTAGTATTATATTTAGTTTACTATAAATATAGAGATTGATAAGTATATTATTTTAAAAAAAATATTAAAATTTTAGTCTCTATTTCAAAATTTCAATTCTTAGAGTTCTCATATTTTAAAAGTGTTGTGTTTCCAAACAATCTCTGATCACCAAACACAATAAATTTAAGTATATGACCTTTTCTATGCATCAGAATTGAATTATACTAAATATCTAACCACTAAAAAGTAGTTTCATTTCTAAAACTAGAATGAAATAGAGCATAATTTGTGGTGACAATTTTGATTTGTGAACTGTAGTCAAGGTCATAGGAGACCCAAGAGTAATCAATGCGTATACGCAATCACCTCTGTTAGCATTGACTCCAATAGCTACTAATCAACAATCGAAGAAATCATTGTTGAAATACATATTATATGTGTCGAAGAAATATCATATGTCAAATCATTTTGTGATTAAAGGTATATGTTATATTTTCTCTTTTGAGCACCCTCGCAAATTAAAGGGGCCATCACAATGGGAAACTTCATTATTACTATTATACCAATTATCAGTTTCTACCTTCTTCTCTTTCAAATCTCCCAAACAATTGCAGAAACTGATACCATCACTCACTTCCACTCTCTAAGTAAAAACCAGACCTTAGTTTCCAAGACCGGACAATTTGAGCTTGGTTTCTTCACTCTTGATAATTCCACCAACCGTTATTACCTTGGCATATGGTACAAAAATATCCCAGGTCAAACCATTGTATGGGTCGCAAACCGCGAAAAACCCGCCACCAAACCCAACTCTCTTCTATTCATCATAAACAACACAACAGAGAACACACTACTCCTTAGTCAAGACAACAACACTGTTCTATGGTCTGTGAGCGTATCAAGACAACCCAAGAATCCAATCCTGCAGCTCTTGGATTCAGGGAACCTTGTTCTGACGGAAGAAAAGAATTATCTATGGCAAAGCTTTGATTACCCTGGTGATACTCTCTTGCCAGGGATGAAGCTTGGTAAGGATTTGAAGACTGGTTTCGATAGGCGCGTAACTGCATGGAAGAATAACAAAGATCCTTCTCCAGGAACGTTAAATTGGGGAATGGATGTGACTAAGTGGCCAGAACCAATGCAGAGAATAGGATCAATGAAACAGTTCAACTCTGGACCATGGATTGGAGTGGGTTATGGTAGCAAACCAACCATAAAGCGCCAAGCATTTTTCAGCTTAGTTTTTGTCTCTAATGAGGATGAAGTGTACTTTGCATTCCACCTTGATAACAACTCTGTTCCCGTGAGGATGGTGTTGGATCAAGCCACCTACAAGCGTCTGTATTTTGTTTGGATTGATTCTGACCAACAATGGCAGGTCTATGTTTCCCTGCCAAGAGACTCTTGCGAGCGATATAGTGTTTGTGGTCCTAATTCCAATTGTGATTGGAACACGTCCGCAGTTGATGCTTGTGCTTGTTTGAGAGGGTTCAGGCCTAACAGCGCAGGCGGTTGCTTGCGCGACAAGCCGCTACAATGTGAAAGTGATGAGTTTGTTAAGTATGAGAAGATGAAAGTACCGGACACTGAGAATTGTTGGTACTTGAATCAGAGCATGAACCTTGTTGACTGCAGAGACAAATGCTTGATGAATTGTTCTTGTGTTGCTTATGCGAATTCGGATATTAGAGGTGAAGGTAGTGGTTGTGCTTTGTGGTTTGGTGATATTAATGACTTGAGGATTCTACCAGATGCAGGCCAAGATCTTTATATTAGAGTTCCTGCTTCAGAGTTAGGTTTGTAATGCATTTACTTAGCCTTAAACTGCTCTTAATCTTTCTTTAATCCTAAATTATGCCACATGGTTTAAACTATGTTTGTATTGTGACATTAAACCATTGAAGAGAGAAACAACGGACGCAATGTCAAAATTGGAGTTGCAGTTGGAGTCACAATTGGCGTATTATGTGGCCTTCTCTTAGCTTTGTGTTTGATATGGAAAAGAAGGAAAAGGGCCATTCTGAAAGGTAAGAATTATCTAATTTTCTTGAGTAATAAGTAAATTATCGAATCATAATTAAGAGTAACTATTAACTTGTCTTAAGATAATGTAGAGGCTATTGTAGCATTCGTGGATCATTCCGAGGAAGACACAGAGGTTCAATTCTATGACCTATCAGTTATAGCTTCCTCCACAGATAACTTTTCTGATAAAAACAAGCTTGGAGAAGGTGGTTTTGGACCTGTCTTCATGGTAATAGACATATTAAGCTACTTTTATAAGAATCTTAGAATAGAAAATGAAAATTTCAAAGCTAAATTGCAGTTGATAAATGGCAGGGAACATTGGAAAATGGACAAAGAATAGCAGCTAAGAGGCTTTCAATTGGTTCTGGACAAGGGGCCGAGGAATTTAAGAATGAAATTGCATTGATTGCTAAACTTCAGCATCGTAATCTTGTCAAACTAAAAGGATATTGTATTCAGAATGAAGAGAAATTACTTATATATGAATACATGCCTAATAAGAGTTTGGATTTCTTTATATTTGGTATGAACACTAAATTCTTTAGATGCATATCTGAAATTGTTTAATAGTATTTGTAAAACTTCTTACTTTGAATGTGGCAAATATTATCTTGCATGTACATCTTAGTAGATCAAACACAAAGAATGCTTTTGGATTGGCCTACAAGATTCGATATAATATGTGGGATAGCGAGAGGCCTTCTTTATCTTCACCAAGATTCAAGACTTAGAATTATTCATAGAGATCTGAAAGCAAGTAATGTTTTACTTGACGATAAGATGAATCCAAAGATCTCAGATTTCGGTTTAGCTAGAATCTTGGGAGAAGACAAGACTGCAGAAATTACGCATCGCATTGTTGGAACATAGTAAGGATACTCAACATTTCTTGATTTCTAATATGTAGTTTAGCTATTATGTAAACTGCTTCTCATTTTAATCATATTTATTATTAAATTAGTGGATATATAGCACCGGAATATGCAATTGATGGAAACTTCTCAGTAAAATCAGACGTTTATAGCTTCGGTGTTCTCTCGTTGGAGATAGTATCAGGAAAGAAAAACACAGGAAGCCATGAAAAAGAAAATACAAACCTTACTGGACACGTAAGCACAACATATATTGTTATTATTTCTATTCTTACTGTCCATTGTGAATTAATGATATTATTGATTCTTAATTTGATTTTTTTTTTTCAGGCATGGAATTTGTGGATGGAAGGGAGGCCTTTAGACTTGATTAGTGAAGACCTAAAAGAATCTTGCAATAGCTCTGAAGCATTGCGATGCATTCAAATTAGTTTTCTGTGTCTCCAACAGAATCCACATGAGAGACCAAGCATGTCATCTGTGGTTATGATGTTAGGTAGTGAAATTTGCTTGCCTCAGCCAAAACAACCAGCTCTTTTTGTTCGAGAATATTCTTCACCAAATAAGAGTAATTTACTTTCTACTAATGAATTAAGTATGTCAATTTTAGAACCACGTTGATTTAGGAAGAATTGCTTAAAAATTTGTAATATATATACTGCATATGTCTTACTAAAATATGAACAGATTATTAAATGGCTTGCTAATGTTAATTACGAGACAATCTGATAGTTAATTGTCTTGTGTAATATTGTTATGAAGGGTGCTTGATTAATAATATCTTCTATAAGATTTTTGACATATTGGATAATACAAGTGGGTCGAACCGTAAGCGAACGTTGAAGTTAATGATTTTTTTTTAAAAAAAAAAATTGGTATTATCAGTGGACATTTTCCTACTTTATCTTGGCTTTTATAAGACAAATCTTAAATCAACAGTATATTAACAAGGCAAAAGCTACACCTTATTGAATTTTAAATTCAAGTTAAAATTTTTTTTTTAATTAGAATTTGTAGCACTATTAACTTGTATTTATATCTTATTAGATTAAGTCCAGTTTGGATAAACAGGTTAATTAAACTCTTTTTGAAAAAATAGCTTAAATAATAAATAACTATATTAAAAATAGTTTATAAATAAGTTATTTTATATGAGTTTTTAATTCTAAAAATGTTTATTTTATAAAAATGTGATAAAAAGAAGTAGTATTATGAGAAAAGTCATTTTTTTAACTTTTCTATAAACTCCTAAATAGCTTTTTAAAAAGCTACTATTTGATTTTGAAATTTGCATCAGACTAAGGCCCAATTTAGATAAATAACTTAAATAAGTTCTTTTAGAAAAAGAAATTAAAATATAAGAACTTTGATTAATAGCAGCTTATAAATAAGTTATTTTGTGTTTGAATTTTTAGTTATAAAAATACTTATTTTAAAGTTTTAGTATTTGGATAAATAACTCAAAAAAAAATTTTTACAGAAGAGAATGAATATTAAAATAACAATGATAACAAATATTTTCCAATATTGAATGTTAATTTTATATAACCTAATCACTAATATTGTGTATGATATGATAGGTGAAAATAAAAAATAAATATAAAATGTGTGTCAATGTATATTTTGTTGCTATTTTTTATTTTTTTACTCATATTAAAACTCTTTTCTCTTTTATTGAGGTCAAAAACTTGCTATAATTAACTATGAAAATAATAGCAAGCTATAAAATCACATATAAAAAAAATAAAATTAAAACTGAAATTTCATAAGACAGTTAAATATAAATTTAATAATAAAAAATAGAGTGATAAAATGATAAAAAAAATACTTAAAAGGAATATATACAATACTAGTAGGTTGTTCAAATACAATATTATCTGAAAATGGTGGTGGAGGCATAAGATGAAAATGGTGAGGTTTGGAACATTGCGTGAAAATGATGATGGAATTATGGTGGAGGGTTAGTGCTTCCAGCAAATCTTGTGTGAAAATGGTGGTGAAGGGTCAGTATTTTTCACAGAGTGAAGAAGAAAAGTAGATTTTTTTGTTTTGAAATTAATTTTTTTTAAGTAAGTGGTAGAATGATTTATCGAGAAGTAGAGAAGTCATATATTTCAACTTCTTTAAAAAACTGCAAATTAACTTTTCGAGAAATTAAAAGCTTTTTCTAAAATGATGTCAAACACGCAAATTGTAACTTTTTATAATCCAAAAGTAAAAAAAAAAAAAAGTAACTTCTGCTACTTCCCAAACTTGCTCTAATACTACTATTTTTTATAAGTAAAAAACTAAAAAAAATTATTTTTGAAGTTTTTCAAAAAGACACTAAAAACATAGTCGTCTTGGATTGGCTAAGACGCTTTGATATAATTTGTAATATTGCAGTTTTTTTTTTTTAATTTTTATCAAGATTCAAGAGAGTTATTAATGTCAACTTTGTTTTGCTCAGAACTATAGCTTCATATTGGGATGGAATACTAGCTTATTGGTTATCTAACCTTCGGTTACAAATAGATCTTACTAGTTATTATCATTGTGAACTAATGACGCATGAATAATTTTATGAATTTTTTTTTTGACATTAAATTTATGGATAGAGGAGAAATCATTGGACTTAGTTGATGAATACCTCACTAACTTTTCATTTCTCATATTCAAGTTTTTTTGATCAATTTGATCTCTTAAATCTCAATTACATTATAATAATCTCTGAATTTGAGCTCAAAATATCATAGGGATTCTTGAACTTCTTTTCGGTGCGATTCAATATACGCAGATATTTAATTTTCTTTCTTTTAAAAGGTTTAGATAATTTTTTTCATTTTTTAAAATTCGTGACACAAAAATGACGCTATAAACATGATTCTCTATTTTTTTTTAAGCGCATTAATCTTCATCCAGTGAAAATAATTATGCCGAATCAAACTTTGAAATGAAACAAATAGATACTCATTTACTTGGGGTAAGAAAATATATTATCTTAGTACACCAATTCTTAGATAAGAGAAGACTATTTCGCCCAAATTATAATAATTAATGATGTCTCCTTTAATGACTCTACGCTCCCCACTCCAGAACATTATTCTATTTATTTTAGAACAATTAACTACAACAACACATAGCATCAACAGAATAGGTTTTGACTCTGAGCTATGAATCTTCCAATCACTACACTTTCTTTACCATCAGTTCAATGGAAAATCCACACTTGGGCACCATGTTACCTCACTTTCACAACTATTCCTATTAAAAGATAAACCCCCCCCCCCCCCCCAAAAAAAAAAAACAAAATTAATGCAAGTTCTATGTATGTTTTTCAACAACTTAATTTATGGTATGAGTTTGAAATTTAATTAATGCAAGTTCTATGTATGTTTTTCAACAACTAAATTTATGGTATGAATTTGAAATTTAATTAATTAGAAAAAGATAAATACTAGGTGATTAAGTTATTTTTGTAACAAAGTCCAATGAAATGTTTTTTTATTTTCTTTTTATGTCTTATCTTTCTTCTTCAACTAATTTTTATTGTGTCAATAAGTTATTGGACTCAGTTAAACTTATTCACTAAAATGACTTAATCATATAACATCACCAGTGAATAAGCATGCAAGTGAATTGTGGGGTAATTTGAAAATAGAGAAAATTATGCATCAAAAGATCATCTTACATTTTCTTATTCGCCTTACTTTAGAGGAATTTATACAAAAATAAAGATTAAACGAAGACGGTTTCATGGACCAATCATATAATACATGTAAGCAAATATGGTTTAATTTTTAAGTTTATTGCCGATGAAGGATTACCAAACTTCAGCAAATAACTACGATGAGTTTGGAAAACTCTAATTTAAATTGATAATGATCAAACATTATTAACAGCAAAATTATTAATCTAATTTTGATTTATATATGTTAATTAATTAATTTTACTATGCAGGTATAAATTAGGCCGAAAAGAAAAGAAAAAATATATCAAGTCCAAATGTATCAAAAATATTCAGCCTTGGTATTAAGACACTGTGATAACGTTGGCTGAAATCATATTTGGGCCAGAAATTGTTACTTAAGCCCAATTAGTTAAATCCATCAGCTTTGGTACAAAAATGGTTTAATATATATAGCTGAATTTATGATGTGTTAAATGGGCCAGGATGATTTTTGTTGTTACAAGCCCAAAATTAAAATTGCTTGAAGGCAAGCATGATGGGTCCGAAACCAAATTTGAATGAAAGCAAGGTTTGCCTTCAACGGAACCCATTTCAACCATGTGATGGATTTCAAATTCATTACATTACCATTTATTGCATGGGAACTATGAGAGAGAATTTGACTTTGATTTGATGGGAATCATTATGATTCTTGCTACACGCCACTCTAAGGGAAGTAAAAGCAACTTTTACCAATTAATTGGTTTAACTCACTTAATTGCTTTTCTTCCAAGATTGCTTACTCTCTCTCTCATCCCTTTCTCTCTTTGCTTCGGTTACTGTCCAGGAAACAATGGAAGACCGAATGAAAGAAGAAGATGCATGCTTTAAGACTATCGAACTAATGATGGCAAGAAAACATAACAAAAGAAAAGTTGCTGTGGCTAAGATCTGCATCACTTATGGTAAGATTCTGTGATAAGATCTTGGCTTCCTCATACCAAAAATAGTTGATGAAGATTCGGCCAGCAAGGAAGATCTTTGGAGGATGGCTTGTCTCTGATTCTGCTCAACCACCACAGGAAGTAGCTAGAGTGGCGAAGTGATGGAAGAGGCAGATATTGGAGCAGATGAAGCCATCATCATCATGAAGCATCAAGTGCCAGAAATCCATCTTGGAGAGCAAGCCAAGGATGGAGCGCTCGGATTGATGAAGGGTGATGACCAAGGAAAGACTAGAGGTATTTGCATGTTGGTTTTTGCATGGGTTACCTCTTCTCTCTCTCTGGCCGAACCGGTTTGTTCTGCATGGAGAAGAAGTTAAGTTTGGTTTGTTTGGTTTCAACTGTGGAGGCTTCACTCTTCTATAAAAAGGGTGAACAGCCATGGTTTGAAGCAAGGAGTAAGATTTGATAGTGCAAGGCACAGAAGTCTCAAAGCTACCTAAGCTAGCAGTTTTTCTTCTCCTTTAATGTATTCTGTTTAGTATTTTTCTGTTTAATTTTGTCATGTCTTGAGTCTCATGGAAAAAGGAAAACAGTGAGGTTTGTATGAAAAAGCCATAGAGCGGAAAAAGGCAGAGAGTGCAAAATTAAAAGAAAAATACGAGACAAAAATAAAAGTCTCGTGGCTAGGGACGAGATAAAAATAAAAAAGTCTCCTGAAGTCATTTCAAAGACCAGCAAGTGTTACTGAGCAAAAAAGGGGGCTAAGATTCAACCCCCCCTTCTCTTAGCCACTGAAACCATCAATTGGTATCAGAGCTTGGTCTCAAAGAGATCAAGCTTTGCAGCTTGGAGAAAATATCCTCATGGCAGAAAGCAGTGGCTCAAATCTGGTGTCCTACAATCTCACAGAAGGACAGTCAAGCAACAGACCGCCTCTTTTCAATGGGAAAAACTATACCTATTGGAAGGAGAGAATGAAGATCTTTGTGCAAGCAGTAGACTACAGGCTTTGGAAGATCATCCTAGAAGGACCACAGTTTCCTACTAACACTAGTGCTGAAGGAGTAGTCACTCTTAAACCAGAAGCAAGATGGACTGAAGAAGATAGGAAGAAAGTGGAGCTAAATGCTAAGGCCATAAATCTACTCAACTGTGCTATCAGCTTCGAGGAGTACCGACGGGTATCACGATGCACAACAGCAAAGGAAATCTGGGATAAATTACAAATCACTCATGAAGGAACCACCATTGTAAAGAAGGCTCGGATAGACATGTTAAATAGGGAATACGAAATGTTTTCAATGAAGGAAGGAGAATCCATTGATGAACTGTTCGAACGGTTCAACATCATCACTGTTGGCTTGGATGCTATGGGAGTAACACATTCTGATTCTGTGCTTGTGAGAAGAGTGCTGAGATATCTCACTAAAGAGTGGGAAACAAAAGCTTTAATTATTTCTGAGAGCAGTAATCTTGATTCCATGACACTTGATGATATGAGAGGAAACCTTCTTGCTTTTGAAAACACTTATTTGAAAAAAGAGTCAAAAAAGAAAGGAATTGCATTTTCTTCTGTAACTAACCCTCTGGATGATGAATCCAGTGATAACTTCTCTGAAAATGAATTTGTGTTGTTTGCCAAAAAATTCAGGAAAATGGTAAAGTTCAAAGGCAAAGGCGGCAGCTCAAGAAAAATGAAGAAAGACCTTAGTAAAGTGACTTGTTTCAACTGCAAGGAAATAGGGCATTACAAATCTGATTGTCCTAAGTTAAAAAGGGAGGAAAAGAAAAAAGGAGGAAAGAAGAAGGGTCTGATGGCATCATGGAAAGACTTGGAAAATGACTCAGACAGTGATGAAGAATCTGAGACCAAGTCACAGCCTTGCCTCATGGAAAATCATGTAGATCAGGTATTTTTTCAAAACCCTGACATTGAAGACCTTCATCTTATGATAGATCACCTTTCTGAAAAAATAAGATGTTTTCTGACTGATAATCAAGATCTTGAACAACAAATTTTCATTCTTAAAGCTGAAAATGATTTTCTCAAAGAAAAGCTAAGGGAGGCCGAAACTGCTTGTGATCTTGTGGAAGAAAATAAGCAGTTGAAAGCTCAACTTAGAAGCTGTGAAAGTGATCACTCGGTAGTTGCATATGTAAACTGTTTTAAGGAAAATGAAGAGTTGCTAAAAAAGGGTCAAAAGTCTTGAAAATGACTTAGCCAAATTTACTCAAAGTTTTGAAAATCTAAATCAAATTTTGGCTAGTCAAAAATCACTCTTTGATAAAGCTGGTTTGGGGTTTTATAAATCTGATAGGAAACTTTCTTTTAAAGATAAAGCTTCCTCATCCAATGACACAAGGTTTCAAGATCCCACCTATTTTAACAAAAAAGCAACTCCAAGGTTTTGTAGATTGTGTAACCGAAGTGGTCATTTTTCCGTTCAATACTTCAATGTTTCTTTGGTGAAAGAATGATTGGTGATAAAGTTTACAAGGTTATTTTTGATTACAATGATTTGGGACATAAGAGATGGTTTAACGTGAAAGGATCCAAGAAAATTTGGATACCTAAGGTCACTTGAGCTTATTTTGTAGGTATACCTAGCATCCAAGAGGAAGGAAAATATGTGGTATATGGACAGCGGATGCTCTAGGCATATGACCGGAAAGACAACCTTCTTCATAAAGCTTGATGAATATGATGGAGGACTTGTCACTTTTGGTGATGATGGAAAAGGAAAGATAGTGGCTGTTGGAAAAGTTGGTAAAAATTTTTCATCTTGTATAAATGATGTTCTTCTTGTCAATGGTTTGAAACATAATTCACTTAGTGTAAGTCAATTGTGTGATTTAGGATTTGAAGTAATTTTTAGAAAATTTGCATGCTTGGTTGTTTGTGAAAAAACTGGGGATATTCTTTTTGAAGCTAAGAGATGCAACAATGTGTATGGATTAATTCTTGAGGACTTGAAAGAACAAAATGTAACATGTTTTACATCTCTTGAATCTGAAAAATGGCTATGGCATAGAAAGTTGGGTCATGCTAGCATGTACCAAATTTCTAAGCTAGTGAAGAAAAATCTGGTTAGAGGAATTCCTAAATTAAATTTGATAAGGATCTTACTTGTGATGCTTGTCAATTAGGCAAACAAGTCAAATCCTCTTTTAAACCAAAAGATGGAATTTCAACCAAAAGGCCATTAGAGATGTTACACATTGATCTTTTTGGTCCAACTAGAACACAAAGTCTAGGAGGTAAACACTATGGTTTGGTAGTGGTAGATGATTACTCTAGATTTTGTTGGGTACTTTTTCTTGCTCATAAAAATGATGCTTTCCATGCTTTCTCAACCCTTTGCAAGAAAATTCAAAATGAAAAAGATTTAAAAGTAGCTCATTTGAGAAGTGTTCACGGAAAAGAATTTGAAAACCAAGACTTTGAAAAATTCTGTGATGACTTTGGAATTTCTCATAATTTTTCATGCCCTAGAACACCTCAAAAAAATGGGGTTGTTGAAAGAAAGAATAGAAGTCTTCAAGAAATGACTAGGGCTTTGTTATGTGAGAATGAAGTTCCTAAATTTCTATGGGCTGAAGCTGTAAATACAGCATGTTATATTTTGAATAGGACAATAATTAGAAAAGGGTTGAAAAGAACTCCTTATGAGCTATGGAAAGGAACCCCTCCAAATCTTAAGTACTTTCATATTTTTGGATGCAAATGTTTTGTACTTAACAATAAAGAAAATCTTGGTAAGTTTGATCCAAAATCTTATGAAGGAATGTTTGTTGGATATTCCACCACTAGCAAAGCCTATAGGATTTACCTTAAAGAACATAGAACCATAGAGGAATCCATACATGTTACTTTTTGTGATTCTAACTCAATTCTCAGTACTGTGATAGATAATGATTCAGATTGTGAAGGAGCTGGAACAAGCAAAGAAAATCTCAAGTCTGCCCAAATAGAAGAATCTGCCAGTCCAAAATTGTCTCGTCAGATTGGAGGAGAAATTTTTATTTTGTCTCCTGAGATAGCACGAGAAACTGAAACAGTAAGACCAACAGAAACTCATCAAAGCTCAACACCACAAAGGAAGCCTAGAGAATGGAAGTCTATGAGGGGCTATCCTCATGACTTCATAATTGATGATCCCTCCCAAGGAATGACAACAAGATCCTCAACCAAAAGACAATCCAAACCAAACAACTTTGCATTTTTGTCACAAATGGAACCCAATAATGTGAAGAAAGCTCTTGAAGATCCATCATGGGTCAAGGCCATGCAAGAGGAACTCGCTCAATTCGACAAAAATGAGGTTTGGACATTAGTACCTCATCCGGATGGTAAGAAAGTTACGGGTACTAAGTGGGTATTTAAAAATAAACTTGGTGAGGATGGACAAGTTGTTCGTAACAAGGCTAGATTAGTGGCCCAAGGTTACGATCAAGAAGAGGGAATTGATTTTGATGAGTCTTTTGCTCCGGTAGCTAGAATGGAAGCAATTAGGTTGCTTCTTGCCTATGCTGCCTATAAGGATTTCAAAATGTTTCAAATGGATGTTAAATGTGCTTTCCTTAATGGCTTTATTGATAGAGAAGTGTATGTGGCTCAACCCCCCGGTTTTGAACATAAAGAGTTTCCTAATCATGTTTTTAAACTTTCAAAGGCTCTTTATGGACTTAGACAAGCTCCAAGAGCTTGGTATGAAAGGCTTAGTGCCTTCCTATTAGAAAATCATTTTCAAAGGGGAACCACTGACACTACTTTGTTCATTAAAGTTTCTAATGATGACATCCTTCTTGTTCAAGTTTATGTGGATGATATTGTGTTTGGATCGGCCAATGAGTCCTTGTGTGAAGAGTTTGGAAAACTCATGACTAATGAGTTTGAAATGAGTTTAATGGGAGAGCTAACTTTCTTTCTTAGCCTCCAAATTAAACAAACTCCTAATGGTACCTTTATTCACCAAGGCAAGTATGCAAAAGAATTGATAAAGAAATTTGGCTTAGAAAATTCCAAACCAATGGGAACACCAATGCATCCTAACACTAAACTTGAAAAGGATGATGATGGCCAAGAAGTGGATGAGACACAGTATAGAGGGATGATCGGCTCACTAATGTATCTTACTTCCTCTAGACCGGATATTGTTCAAAGTGTGGGTGTATGTTCAAGATTTCAATCTCACCCAAAGGAATCCCATCTTACGGCTGTTAAACGCATCATTAGATATATTAAGGGAACTAGTGAGTATGGCTTATGGTATCCTAAAACTGATGACTTTTATGCAGTAGGGTTTTGTGATGCAGATTATGCGGGAGATAGAGTGGATAGAAGGAGCACTTCCGGCATGTGTTGCTTCCTTGGAAGCTCACTCAACATGTGGTCAAGTAAAAAACAAGCCACAGTGGCTCTATCCACAGCTGAAGCTGAATATATATCCGCATCTGCATGTTGTTCACAATTGATTTGGTTAAAAACACAGTTGGAAGATTACAAATTAAAAATCAATAATATACCCTTGTTCTGTGATAACATGAGTGCCATAAATATTTCAAAAAATCCTGTTTTGCACTCAAGAACTAAGCACATTGAGATCAAATACCATTTCATTAGAGAACATGTGCAAAAGGGTACTATTGATATTCAATTTGTAAAATCTGAAGAATAACTTGCTGATATTTTTACAAAACCCCTCTGTGAAGATAGATTCTGTTTGTTAAGGAAAAGCTTGGGAATGTTTGATTTAAGCTCTGTTGAAATTTTTTTTAAATTCTGATTCTGTTAAGTTTGATCTCATAGGAATGGACGAGATAAAAATAAATGCATGATGGGAGAGCTATGATTAAGGGGGAGACTGCGCAGAAATAAATTCCAATGGGCCCCACAAAATCTCTTTGACCCCACTCTGACCGTTTTGTTAGTTCCTCACCCTTTTGAAAATCAAATCTCAAAGTTGTCTTATCATATCTAGTTGAAAGAGGCATAATGTCAAATCAAATCTTTCCTTTTCAACTAATCCCTTGATTCAAGGAACCACCTTTTCAAATCCTTGGGAAACCGCCTTGGTTAATAACCGCGCATGATGACCATTAACCCCCCCACTATCTCTCTCAAATCAACATTTATTGCTTCCTTAACCTCCCTCCACTCTTCACCTTCGGCCATCCCTTCTTCTTCCACCCTCATTGTCTCTCTTCACATAATGAAAAAGAAAACTGCATCAAGAAAAAGTGAAAGAATCCGTCTCTCTCAAAAACAGTCCACACCACAATCACACACACATATTCACATTCACTCTACATCTTCATCCTCTCCCTCTCAATCTACCAAACAAACACCCACCATGAGAAAGAAGATTGCTCACAAAAGTTCTGGCCGTGGCAAAAACAAGGAGCCCAGTGTTGAGGAAGAATCATCTCACACCTCACCCATTCCTTCAGCACCGCCACGTTTACCAAAGAAGGCTACACCACACACATCAGGCATAAGTTCTCAGAAGCCCAAAGGTTTCGTGTTGCATGAAACTAGGGAACCGGCAAATCTTGAGTCACTGGAATTCAAGAACAAATTTCACAAGCCACACTCTCACTATGATCCATCCAGATTCTTGACATGTGCATTCTATGAATTCCATCAAGAGATTTTGGAAAAGAGGCATATCTGTCCCTCATACTTGGTGAATCTTAAGCAACTGGCAGCCAAAGGAATCAACTTGCAACCTCTGTTTGACAACATCAAATGGTCCCCATTGCTCCTCACTCACAAAATGGTTTATCCAAAATTGGTTAGGCAATTTTATGCAAATCTCAGACTGATTGATGGTAGTCTTCACTCCTATGTGAAGCGTGTGCATATCACTCTGAACACTGAAACCATCAGTGCTGCCCTTGGCTACACGGATGAAGGACCGAGGGTATACATGAGTGACAAATGGGATGAACATGTTGAGTTTACTTACAAGCAAGTTCTTTCTCATATCTGTGCAAACATGTCTGGATTGGACGGCACTGTTCCTACTCACAAGGCTCTTGGACCAACCAACTCACTGCTGCACCGCATCACTACTCACATTTTAACCCCACAAAGTGGTTCTCACAATAGGGTAACTGTATCTAATTCTTTAATAATATTTGCCCTTGTTACTTCTTCTCCTATTTCATTTGCTTATCTCATGATTAGACATATGTGGGAGTCTGTAAAAAGTACCAAGAAAGCTAATTTACCTTATGGAATGTTTCTCACGTGTATTTTTGAGTACTATAAGGTAGATTTAACAAATGAGGTTGTGGAGAACAAATTTTCTATGATCAAAGGTGGTGGTGCTGTAAAAGGAACAAAGAGTAAGAAATCAATGCCAATGGACAGCGACCTTGAAAGTCAGTTTGAATCCTCCAAAGCAACCGAATCCATAAGAGAAATCCTCACCGAATTCTCCAATATGTCTGCACTCATGGTGCAATCTCATAGGGCTGCTCGCAAGCTATCTTATGAAAATGAACGGGCTTGGGGGAGATGTAAAGAGAGAGTGGGTCTGATGCTGGAAAACTTGGAGAAGGATCTGGGAGTTGGCAGTGAAGAAGATGTTGGAGACTCTGATCTCAATTTGTCTGATGATTAATGTTCTGTTTTAAGGTTTAGGATATTGGCTTAAGTAGGCTCAATCTGGTACTTTTTTTGTTGGGTTGGAAACTCTTATAACTCTGAGATACCCTGTGATACTCTGTTGTGTTTGACTATATTTTGAATATTTTGCTTGCTATATCACAACTGTTTGCAGGTGACCCTTTGATGACAAAAGGGAAAGAAAAATAAAAAAATTGAAATTGAAAAACAGGGATTGAAATTCTCTCTTGAGAATTCATGATCATTCCTGTTAAATAGGATTAATGCTTGAAGTATCTGTTTTTATTGTGATGCAACTGCTTTGAATATTGCTTTGAACACATTGCTGCCATCATTTGATTTTTATCTTGGTAAAATGTGTTTACTGTGTTTATGATACATTTGAATTACCTTGATAAAATGCTTAATGTTGGATTTATTTTTGGCAGTTTTTCTTAATTCTTAATGGAAATAGTTGCTGTGTTTGGAAAGATTATATCTTGCTTGAAAAATATTTTTCCTACCATAACTATGATTGCTATGATTTGTTGGAAAATATTTTTTAACCAATTTGAACAGCAAAAATTATTTCTGCTTGATTATGTTGTGTGCATTGAGCAGAAAATAAGTTTATGATGTCAAATAAGTTTTGATTATCAATTTAAACTACTCATCGATCAAGCATTTAGCATCACATAATATGCTAAATAACATTGTTACTTGAAGCCTGATTTAAATGACACAAGTTAGTGCTTCCCTTGGTAAAATAGCATACATCAAGGGGGAGCCATGTGATAATTTGAAAGGGGGAGAAATTCAATCTTCAAAGGGAGTACTCGTACTCAAATCTTTAAATTTCTTTCTATTTCAATTTTAATAATGTTTGTCATCAAGGGGGAGATTGATGAGTTTGAAAAACTCTAATTTAAATTGATGATGATCAAACATTATTAACAGCAAAATTATTAATCTAATTTTGATTCATATATGTTAATTAATAAATTTTGCTGTGCAGGTATAAATTGGGCCGAAAAGAAAAGAAAAAAATATATCAAGCCCAAATGTATCAAAAATATTCAGCCTTGGTATTAAGACATTGTGATAACGTTGGCTGAAATCATATTTGGGCCAGAAATTGTTACTTAAGCCCAATTGGTTAAATCCATCAGCTTTGGTACAAAAATGATTTAATATATGTAGCTGAATTTATGATGTGTTAAATGGGTCAGGATGAATTTTGTTGTTACAAGCCCAAAATTAAAATTGCTTGAAGGCAAGCATGATGGGTCCGAAACCAAATTTGAATGAAAGCAAGGTTTGCCTTCAATGGAACCCATTTCAACCATATGATGGATTTCAAATTCATTACATTACCATTTATTGCATGGGAACTATGAGAGAGAATTTGACTTTGATTTGATGGGAATCATTATGATTCTTGCTACACGCCACTCTAAGAGAAGTAAAAGCAACTTTTACCAATTAATTGGTTTAACTCAATTAATTGCTTTTCTTCCAAGATTGCTTACTCTCTCTCTCATCCCTTTCTCTCTTTGCTTCGGTTATTGTCCAGGAAACAATGGAAGACCGAATGAAAGAAGAAGATGCATGCTTCAAGACCATCGAACTAATGATGGCAAGAAAACATAACAAAAGAAAAGTATGCTGTGGCTAAGATCTGCATCACTTATGGTAAGATTCTGTGATAAGATCATGGCTTCCTCATACCAAAAATAGTTGATGAAGATTCGGCCAGCAAGGAAGATATTTGGAGGATGGCTTGTCTCTAATTCTGCTCAACCACCACAGGAAGTAGCTAGAGTGGCGAAGTGATGGAAGAGGCAGAGATTGGAGCAGATGAAGCCATCATCATCATGAAGCATCAAGGGCCAGAAATCCATCTTGGAGAGCAAGCCAAGGATGGAGCGCTCGGATTGATGAAGGGTGATGACCAAGGAAAGACTAGAGGTATTCGCATGTTGGTTTTTGCATGGGTTACCTCTTCTCTCTCTCTGGCCGAACCAGTTTGTTCTGCATGGAGAAGAAGTTAAGCTTGGTTTGTTTGGTTTCAACTGTGGAGGCTTCACTCTTCTATAAAAAGGGTGAACATCCATAGTTTGAAGCAAGGAGTAAGATTTGAAAGTGCAAGGCACAGAAGTCTCAAAGCTACCTAAGTTAGCAGTTTTTCTTCTCCTTTAATGTATTCTGTTTAGTATTTTTCTGTTTAATTTTGTCATGTCTTGAGTCTCATGGAAAAAGAAAAACAGTGAGGTTTGTATGAAAAAGCCATAGAGCGGAAAAAGACAGAGAGTGCAAAATTAAAAGAAAAAGCCATAGATATCTTAGAGTTCCTTTGTTCATCTATGTTGTGTTTCATGATTCTGTGGGAATCCCCTTGTAAGTTGGGTTAGCACTTTACAATTTGTAATCTGGATGATTATAGTGAAATTCCATCATTGTTGTGATGGAGACTGGATGTAGGCTGCATTACACTTAGCAGCTGAACCAGGATATATCTGGATGTAATCTTCTCTCTCTACTCCTTCATTTATGTTTCTGCCGCACAGGCGCTAAAATAAAAAATGTCTCGTGCCAAGTGACGAGACAAAAGTAAAAAGTCTCGTGGCTAGGGACGAGACAAAACAGAAAAGTCTCCTCAAAGACCAGAAAGTGTAATCAAGAAAAAGGGGGCTAAGATTCAACCCCCCATTCTCTTAGCCACTGAAACTATCAAACTAATTAGGGTAAAATATTAAATTGGTCTCGTAATCTTCTTTTGATCTTTAAAGTTTAAAGTGTTTTATTTAAATTTAAAAAAATTTCATTTAGTTTCAATATAGTCTCACCGAAAGGTCAAAGTTAAATAATTAATGGAATGTCCATAACAGTAGTACAAGAATAAGATCCATAATTTGTAGAACAAGTACAAGTTGTAAAAGTACAAAATCAACCGTAAATGCATCAATACATTTATTTATCATTTTTCTTACTATTTAAATGAAATATTTTCTATAGAACTAAAGGAGAATAATAAATAAATATATTGATGCATCCATGGTTGCCTCTGGAGCTTGTACTTGTTCTTTAAATTATTAATCTTGTTCTTATACTGCTGTTATGTATGATATTTCGTTAATTATTTAATTTTGACTTTACGGTGGGACTACATTAAAATTAAATAAAACTTTATTGGATTCAAATAAGATTCTTTAAACCTTAAGAACTAAAATAGAATTACGTCCAAACTCAGAGGATCAATTTAACACTTTACCGTAACTAATTATTACATTATGACCATCAATTTTTTTAAAGTTATCCTTTTATCTACTCTCATTTCCTTTTCCTCTTTCCTTCTAGCAGCAGAAATTTACTCCCACACTACCAGCCACCCACCTGCACCTCCATTTTCTTTAATAATAAATCCTAAATTATATATCTTCCAAAAAATGATTTTTATTGTTTTTAGTTTTGAATATTTCTTTTATCTTATGTTGCTTTTCTTAATTATTAGCTGATTTGACTGACAGAATTTATGTTAGCTCTCAGACTTTTCTTTGATTTAAACACATAAATGGTAGAAAACTAAATGAACGACCATATATAGTCTCTAGTCAACTGCAAATAATGTCCAAGAATTTAACAACCAAAACTCACGTATTAGTTGTCAGTTAGAATTGAAGGCCAGCCATAGATAGATAGAATACAGAAGTTATGATCTATGTTCAATTTGGAATTTTTCTTTTGATATTTTTAAAAAATTTAAAAATAAAAACAGAAAATAAAAACGCAAAAACTAAAAGAAAAAGTTAGTTCCTGTAACTATTTATTTGGCATGATGCAGGGGAATCAGAGGCAGGTGGGAAAAAACAGGGGCGAAATGAGGGAATGGTGGTAGGAATAGTTGTGGGGAGCAGTGTTGTGATTTCCATGATAATCATCGCTTCATGGTACATGTTCAGGGAAAGAACTGCTTCAAAAGGTACATTGCCTAAAATTGATTACCCTGTTTTCTCAATTCTTTGAGGATACAATGCAAGTGCCATACTCAATCCTTTGCTTACTCATATTTGAGTTTCATTCATCGCACTTAGAGCAAATTATAAATAGAAACTATAGAAATAAGTTTAACTTTTTAGTGTTACCAAATACATTCTAATTGTTCTCTTTTATTTCCTTAACTAGAGTATGGCCCGCGCTGCGCGCGAGTCATGTAGTTAATTTATTTAAAAAGATTTAAGTGTATTGATACATTAATAAATTAATACTTTTAATTATTAATTTTAATTAAAAAAATCTATAATATATAAATTAAAAATAGCAGTTAAAATTATTAGTATACTAATGATTTAGATATGTTTAAAAACTTTTTAATTTATTTTATTATAGTAATGTATATAAATAGTTAATTTATCAAAAAAATAATATATATATTGATTAAAAAAATTTGTTAAACATACGAGTGATTAAAAAGATAAATATATAAAATGTAAAGTAGTTAATATCTTTTAAGATTTTAAGTAATATTATTAATTTACACTTTTGTTATTTAGTTAGTAATATTTAGAATACATTTTAACTAAATATGTAAAAAAATCTAATAATATGTGTTTTAAGTATCAGTAATTAAAAAATATCAACATTTATTTATATCCGATCCAATCTTTTGTTACATTCAGTCATGTGCTTTAGTTTGGGCCTGACCAATTTAAAATATTAAATGTATCAAAATGTCAGATTAATTTAAGAGTAAAATTTTAAAGAAAGACTAATTGATGTAATAAAAATAATTAAATTTGACTAAAAAAACTCTATTGAAGCCACTTAATATGATACGTGTTGATCACTTAAGAAATTAAAATACACGTGTTTGTATACACACTAAACACAATTCTTTAATTAAAATTTGATGGCACATATGTATCCATTTAATATATGTGCATATAAAAATTAGAGTATCAAACTCCACCTTTACCAAATTACCAACATTTAATAGCCATATCTTCGCACACCTAAAGTGGGCAATTTGCATTGAATTCTATTGAATCTCTACAACTTCTGATAATACTTTTCTATTCTGTATTAAAAAATGGTCTCAATCCATTTTTCTATTCGAACAAAAATATATGAAGTTTGTCGCTGAATGAATTTGTTGTTGTCGAGTGGATACGGTTACCTACAAAAATTTTTCTTCTGCATTTCACCATCAACGACAGAAGTGGTTTGCAAATGAAAAATAGAAGGCTAAAGTCTGAAAATTTATTTGTCAGAATTTATAATTTTGTTTTAATAAAGTTTGTTATACTCTTTTGTTCAATTGAATTATTTTTTATTTTTTAGGTAGCTCTTCATGCCAATATACATGATAATACTGGTGAATGGGAGCAAAATAAAGGTGAGTATTTTTATCCTCAAAGGCTTATTAGTGAAAATGTTTTTTATTTTTTTAATTAAGTTCCAACAGTTGAGATTTTTTTTCATAGCAATCGGATTAAAATTTGATATGACTAAGCAATTAGTTGTTGATAAATAAGTGCATAAAGGTTGACAGAGAATTTCAATTTCTATAGTATAACTAAATAAATATTTCTCTTTTGATGCATGTCAAAGAAAAGACTAATGACAAAGGAGTCTCTCTTTAGTTGATTCTAATTTGATATAACAATTATCAGAGTATTGCTCTATGTGAACTAAGGATTAATCTTAATTATCAAGTAAGAAACTCTCATCATAATATATGATTGAGTTGGATAAATACAAATTTAATTGTAATTCACATTCTTGATAGATTTTATTTTTACTTCTTTTTTACACTTTTCTTGTTGCTAATGATTTAGTGCCCGCGCTATGTGCGGTTTATGTATTTAACTATTTATCGTATTATATAATTGAATTATTATATATATAAATATATAAATAAATTGTGAAATGGAATGATATGATTTAATAAGAATAAATTTTAAAAACAATGACTCAAAATTGACTCCAAATTAAATATTATTTCGTATAAGTTAATAATTGGTATAATGTATACATTAAAATATTCGTTAGATCGATGATTTCGATTCATAGAAAATTCATTCAAGTAAATGGTCTAATTTATATAAAGTATATTAATAAAATAATTAACAATTTGAAAATATTAGTTAACGTTATTGCACATGTATCATTTGAAAAAAAATTAAAGGACAGTAGATTTTTGTATTTGAAATAATTTTAATATTTAATAAGAAATAATTATTCAAAAGAATTATAAGCTTTTTGTTACGTCAACTAAAAAAAATAATTTTTAAGTTGATATATTTTAATAAGAGTAAAATGTATTTTTTATTTTTAAAATTTTTTAAAAGTTAATCAAATATTTAAAATTTTAATTTATTTTAATTTTATCTTAAAAGTATAGACTTGACAATTAAAATTTTTAAAAAAATTATGATCTATCCAATAATAATATATGACAACCATATTTGATTAACTTGTGTTAAGAATTATTTTTGTTAACTTTTTGTTAAATTAGTTCAAAATTTAATAAAAAAATAGTAATTAAAAATATATTTAATGTAAATTAAAAATTGTTGAGATAAAAATAAATTAAAATAAAATAAAATCTTTTTAAAAAAATTTACATATTTTAAAAATAAAAAATATATTTTAATTTTTTTAATTTATTTTTTTTGTTTGATAACTATATTATAACTTTCTAATAATTGGTCAACTAAATATTTAAATTTATTATAATACTATATATACTAATTGAATTAGAGAAGATCATAACTCCCGCTTAAAAATCATTTTCAAACTTATTGTCATGAATAAAACATTTTAATAATAATAAAAAAACGTATCTTTCTTTCTTCCACTCCCACTTGTATATACAGATATACACACATTTACTATTACTACCATTCAAATTTAAATTGGCACCTAACTTTTCACCAATCAAGAAAAAGATGCAACTTTTAATAGGTTAGAATATTAAACAGTCAGGAGAGTTGGGAACTTGGGATGCTCAAGAGTTAGAAAGCTGGATCAGATCAGGAACTATAGTTCTTGAGTCTTAGTGGATTTAGATCAGAAGTTCTCCTCACTAATTACACGCATTAAGAAAAATCAAGAGAAATAGATCACTTTCTTGTCACCAGTGGTCTTCTCCTTCTTGGAGTTGTTGACCTTGTCAAGGAAAGGATTACCATTGATGGTGTTGACGGTGCTAATAACGGTGCAGCTGATGATGCAATTTCTGCAATTTTTTTACCATGTCATCCGCCATAATTCTACAGGAGATTTGTAGCTTACCCCATGAGCAGCCATCTGAAATATAAAGGTACTTATGAGATCTGATTTGAGAGTCTCCGATTATAAGAGCGTTCTATTTCTAATAATAACAGGTGTATATTTTTTTCGGAGATCACCAAATTATATTATTTTTGTTTTTGATTTTTCAAATTGGGTTTCTGTTGAATAGATTTAGTTTTACACATGTTGGTTTTCACTAACATAGTTTATCTGATGCAGAGATATTGCAGATTTATAGATCATACTGATGAATTTGACGGGTTGGTTATGGGATTTGCGTCGATCTACTTCTTCACCAGATTATAAGTAAGTTAGTGAGATTCTCAAAATGTGCCTGCATAACTTGATCTGTTTAAATTAATAGATTATGCCTCCATCTTTAAATTTAACAAATTAAATTAAATCTATTGTTAATGTTTCTGTAAATTTTATATAATTTTTTTTTACTTTTATTACGTGTTTCCCTCTTAATTTGTGTGGAGAGTCCTGCTCCTGATAATGGTGGATAGGATGATATTTAGATGAAAATTGGCAAGATTGTAGATAAAGTTTTGTTAACAAAGTGGTGACCACTCATGACAGAAGCTTCATACTATGAGGTAATTAAAAAGTAAACAATATAAGAACATGATTTTTTTGTGAGTATAGTTGATAGTTTTTATTACAATTGTATGATTATATGTTTATTGATTTGCCTTTTTATCTGTTATACATGATAATGGCAGTTGGCTTAATTGTTTTGCATACTTTTATCTATTTGCCTTTTTATATGCTTCTATGTTTCTATTTAGCTTCATCCAATTTGTGAAATCTCATATGTTCGAACAACTGATAATGTAAGAGATTTTTTAGGGATATTGCTTCCATGTAAAATAATACAATTTTACATAGAGATGATTTTGTAATGATATTTTGCCAAAACTTATCATCTGGATAAATTTATTGTAACTTTGAAGTGTAAATAATCACTTTTAAATTTGAAATGTTTATTTATCATATTGATAAATGTTGATATTTAAATAGTCATTGATTGTTTTAAGGTAGATAATTTTTAAATAAATTGATTTCAGCCAACTAATCAATGCAACTCGCTGGATAACGATTCTATTGCTAATTCTCTTTAAATGTTGTTGCATCCATGTGTGAGTGTATTTTTTAGGCCTAATTGAAATTTTCTTTGCGTGTATAGTGTTGTTTTACAACATAATTAAGAGGAACAATGGAAATACATTGTTATTTTGATAGAAGGTGCTGTCATTAACTACATTTCTCTCATGGTGAGAACTATACTGGCACACCAGGTATGTTACTGATTCATAATATTCACCTTTTAACTTGTATTTTTCATGTCTTGATGTTTCATAATATTATTTGAGCATTGGATTGGGTTATCTTTGTTGTGTGTTGTGGACAATAATTATGTGTTTTATTAGTTATGTATATATTAGTTCAGATTTAGGTGATAATTTTGTTTTAGTCTGACTAATAATTGATTTCAGATTTAGGTGATAATTTTGTTTTAGTCTGACTAATAATTGATTTCAGATTTAGGTGATAATTTTGTTTTAGTCTGACTAATAATTGATTTCAGATTTAGGTGATAATTTTGTTTTAGTCTGACTAATAATTGATTTGTGAGTAGTGTTTTTCTTGTTATAGTTGATCACATTGTTACTGTTTTAGTATATATGTATATGCACTATTCAAATAAAAACTTGCTACAAATAACATGAAAATCATAATCATGATTAGAACAAAAAAATATGTCGAATTCCAGAAATTTTTAAATAATGAAAAAATAATTGATCTTTCAGCTTATTAAAATATAAGCTGAGAGCAAAAATATGTTGAGAATTATCCACTGCAATCTCTAGAAACTAATGGAGAATACCTCTCGTGACATAACATTTTCCGTCTCTCTTTTTTGAATTGTCTCCTGACACAATAGTAAGTGAACTCAATTAATTTGTTTATACCAGGCACCTAAAGATAAAAATGTTCATTAGTGCACATCAATAATTGAATATATAAAGATAGCGTGGTTCAATATGAAATTTGTGGTGATTTGGGCGAGTCTATCCAAAATAATATAGAATGCTTAAATAAAACTCTTCAAATCTATAAATTACCTGAGATGAACTTTGATATAAAATGTGGCAGACATATAGCCTTTGTCAAACATTCCTAAACACTTCTTTGAAAACAACATTATCTGTCTCATTGCTCCTTTCTTCTTCATGACATAAGAGTATCTTAAGACCTTTTTTATTTGTAACTCTCGAAATAGCCACATACAATTGTCCGTGGGTAAAAACAGGCTTCTTTAAAATCAATCCAACTTTTGATAAGGATTGTCCTTGACTCTTATTAATTGTCATGGCATAGGATACCATTATAGGGAACTGTCTGCGTTGAAACTTGAATGGTATTCTATGGTCAGATGGACTAAGGGTCATCCTTGGAATAAAAACTTTCTGACCAGCATTCTTTCCTGTCATGCTTTTAGCTTCAATAATGTGTTTTCCTAGCTTTGTTATCACCAATCGGGTTCCATTGCATAATCCAGCCGAGTGATCAATATTCCGTAGTAACATGATAGGTGTTCCTACCTTGACTGTCAACTCATGGTTTGGAATCCCCGAACACCTAATTGTGTTTAGAAATTCTGGAGTGTGTATTGATGCGATTAACTCATTAGATGGCTCTGTTGGACATGCTTTGTCAGAACTATAGTATGTTTGTGATTCACATGGATTTAAACTCATCATGTATCGGTTAATCTCATCTACTATTTGCAATGTTGGGGCAAGGATAGCTCGATCTTCGACTTCATAAACAGAATTTGAAGGCCAAAACATCTCGGGATAAATTGCTCTACATATAGCAGCTATAGGATCCTCCCATTCTTTTATCAGAATGTCATTGGGAATTTGAATTGTATCAATTCCATCTTTAGACTCCCCGCATTTACCATCGCCAATGCTTAGTATCCATTCTGCAAAATCCTTTAACTCAGATGAATGTACATTAGCATCATCCGCTTGTAGCCGCATATTTCTTGTTAGTTTCAACATGTTGCAACTATTCCAAATGTAGGATGAATTGATAGTCGCATTCACAATATCCTGCCTGCTTCCTTTGGGTATAACAGGGAGTATCTGTCTAAAGTCACCACCAAACACAATTGTTTTCCCTCCAAAAGGTTGCTCTTCACTATGAACATTCTTGAATCTCAATAAATCTCGCATTGTCCTATCAAGTGCTTCTATACAATGCTTATTGACCATGGGAGCTTCATCCCAAATAATAAGTTTTGTTTTTATGATCAATTCTGCCAATGCACTGCCCTGTTTTATATTGCAAGTGGAAAACTCATCAACATTAAGTGGTATTGCAAATCTTGAATGAGCTGTTCTACCACCCGGTAATAACAAAGCAGCTATGCCACTTGAAGCCACCGTCAAGACAATTTGACCTCTTGATCTTAACCCTGATGCCAATGTCTTCCAAACAAAAGTTTTTCCTGTTCCACCATATCCATATAAAAAGTAAACACCACCTACTCCATCATTGACAGATTGCATAATCCTATCATAAACATGGTGTTGTTCATCTGTCAGCTGTTGTAAATAAAGGCTATGTTCATCAGCTAATCTGTGTCTATCATATTGTTGCTCATCAGAAATTAACCGATTGATGCCGCTTGAAACCAAATGAGAGGAACACATTTCCATATCTGGAAATGGCATGGAAGAGAACTCTTTTAGACTCTTGTTGTAAGTCTTCAATTTATTCTCAATATCTATAAGAGTTAGATCCTTCAATTCCTGCTCTGTTAAACTTAAATCTGTGAAAGACACCAACGTAATGGAGAGAGTTAAATGTGTAAAAACACATAGAAGAAACTACTATCAAGATCACTTTTCAAATTATTATCATTTTACAATATACATGATTTCATATTCATAAACACATTAAATGGTAATTTAACTTTTTGAGTAGTTATACAGAGTAAAATATCTTTTTCCTTCTATTTCTTTACATTAATATTGATTGTATACATTCTAAATATGAACAAACATTGTTGATAATAATTTCTTTTCGATCATAAAATCTTACTGTCTCGTATGAAGTAGTCATTGTTAATGCCTAATTTACAAAAAAAATTAGACTTTGTTCAACTAAATTTTTATATCATGAGAACTTTTTATTCTCTATTACCACTCTTTTATTCTATAATACATTTTTTTAACCAAACACTAATGTAATAAACCAACCAAAACAACATTATAAACCTAATCCGACCTATTAATATGTATTGGCCAGTTGTATTATGTACAAATTAATAGTATGTCAGATAACTTAGGGGTAAATCAACTTTAGAATACCTGGATTGTCAAGAATTCTCTTTTGCCTATGTAGAATATCATCAGATAAAATATGCCACGTGTTGTCCCATACATATTCTGGCCTTGTCATAGAATTTGAAAACAAAAGTGTTGCAAACAATTTTCTCAAATATTCTCCGGAACCCCAATTATTTGCTTCTTGTATTGCATCAATATATTCTCTGTCATCATCTAAAAGGCCACGTGCATAACATGCATCTCTGAAAGTTGAGTACACAGTTCCGTCAACAGTTCTGATATCTTCATAGCAAGTAGGGCCTTTGACTAAATTCAACAGTAGTCTTAAATAGTAAATTTCACCAGATCCAGGAGGCACAAAAAAAATTCTTCCAATGACTGCATGCGATTTTCGTGGAACCCATATCCGTTCTTGGGCTTTCCATACAAACTTAGTAGGAAGCTCAGCAAATGTTAGGGACCTAGCCTCTCGATATTCTTTATTTGCTTCAAACCAACCAAGAAACATAGATTCCTTTACCGAAGCCTCTCTAGCTACCTCATCTAAGTTGTCATGGTCTTTGAATATCACATTTTGCTCATCCGGCAAATGAAACCCCAACCTAACGACTGAAGGATCTCTATAGTGAATGCTATAACCGAAAATCCTCCAAACTGCTTCACATGGAGATATGTATCTACAATCATAGTACATACTAATCTCATCGATTTCATCACTTTCTACGTCTTCACCAACACTTTTGTAAAATGCAGTAGTTACACGATCATTCCCTTTATTCACATACTTAAACAAATATTTAATTGATCTCGATTGATTACACCACTCAACATTAATGTGTGCACCATACCTCAGCAGCAAAAACCTATTATGTGGGACTACGTAACAGTTATCGAGATCAACACCACTTTTATTAATAATCCTCCCATCATCTCTGCGCCTGTATAATGGATAGCCATCTTCATCAACTGTTGTCTCATCAACAAATATTTTTGGAAAGTGCCTTATGCATTTTCCATTTTCCATGCACGGTGATTGTTTTCTAAAATTGCCACATGGACCATGCATCATATGTTTTTCAACGGCATCAAAATAAACAGGATCTTTTTCTCTATCTGGAATCTCAGCTGAAATAATCTGGTCTATCTCTTCTCCAGTGGGATACTTATCATCTGGGTGTAGGAAAATTAGTATGTGGGCATGAGGCAATCCGCGTTTTTGGAATTCAATCGTGTACACCACTAAAAATATAAAAATTTATTATGTCAGCCTTTACTTGGTATAATGATTGTTTATCTAATAGCTAATGACTCATTATTATAAGCTATGAAATGGATAAAAATCATCACTCATTAATAAATTAACATGTGACTGCATCTAAACTGCTCTAAAGCACTCTATTCACTTTCAATATGATCACATTTTAATGCAAAAGACATATAACTTGCTCAAATAAAAGGTTTATATTCATAGAAAAATATCTCTATTTTTCAGGTTCTGCATATCAAAATTAACCCTATATTTATAAACAGGTGTAAAATAAAGTTGCTAAAAAAATATAATTTGGAGTATAGTCAGTGAGTCACCTGCACTAACCCTCCCAAAAATGCGATTTGCTTTGATGTCCTTGATGAGACAATCCAACTTCACCTTAAAAGCCCTGCAAACCATGTCTGGTCTATCTTCTGCACGTAGTTCTCTATTGTCAAAAAAATCTTCAAGCTCTGGCCATTTAGGATTACATGTAAATGTAATAAATAGGTCTGGATAACCCACAACTTTGCAAATTGCCATTGCATCTTGATAATTCTGTATCATATACCTAGGACCACCAGTAAATGAAGAAGGTAGTATAATTCGCTTCCCTTTACATGAGGGTGTAGTTTCACCATTCAAAACAGCATCTTTTATTTGTTTGTACATTTCACATCTAAATTTGTCTTGATTATGACGTATATAATTCAATCTAGATGATTCAATCATTGAATAAGCATCCACCAAGAACTGTTGGAAGAGCCTCCTTGAATACAACAATGGAGATCCATCTGCTAGTCTCTCTTGTATTCTAAAAGCAAAAAATTCTCTCATAGACATGTGTTGTCTCCCTTTTCCATCATTAGATGTAGGTTTGCTGAGAGAGATATCTTCCTTGAAACCATCCTCACCATAAGGAAATAAAAGAGGGTATTGTAATCCAAGATAAGCTGGATTAAGTTGATTAATCCGTTGTAATTTCCCAGTCTGTGTCTCTATGACAATGTCTCTGTCATTCTTATCAATATCAAAATCACCCACTATTAGTGCAGCAATCTCATTTGTTGACGGAAGATTATAGCGTCTACCATCCTTACCCCTTTTACCCAAGAGCCTAAGCTTCACAGAATTACGTGAGTCAACTCTCATCGACTCCCTAACCATACGAAAGGCCTTTACCAGGACATTGTGCTCGTCTAGCATCTTCTTTAAATCCTTTACAATATCTTCATGAATTAACTGGTTTTCTGCTCTGCTGTACACCAACAACAATGTACATAAGATATTTAACATTTTCTAAATAAGAAGTCTCTATACTCTCCATTATAGAATCCTAACAGGAATTTGTCATTAAATTTTAGTATTTTGTTACAAACCTGAAAATGTTCATACGATTCTGGATTTCATTCTGTGTATCATACACATATAGCTGAGCAAACTTGGCGACATTGCCTTCTGGTGGTATGAGGCTACCCATCAAGTGATAATTTTCTCCACAAAGAATGAACGTAGCCGGTCCTTTGCTGCGATTGATGCTTCGGTCTATCTTTGCACCCATTGAAGTGAATTGGAACATGTTATTATAAGCTCTAATGTTGTCACGAAAGTGCTTGCTTTTAGGACTATCTTCATACAACAAATTGTATAGTTCCTTTGGAGCATCTTGTAAATGGGGTATTTGAACTTGGCCTCCTTTGCAACAATTTGTGTATTTAGGTTCAGTTGCTTTGTAGTGCTTGTTTGTGCGTTCATCATACCAAAAGAGTGCATTACAATACTCACATTGATGCATTGGATCTCCAATGCTCAAGTATTCAGGACCTATAAACAAATAATTAACATATTACATAGTATTCTAGACAAAATTCACTATCTTATACTAAAATAGCCAAAGTCACTGCACCTGAGCTTGCATTGTTATGTGTTGTTTTGGGCTTGTTTTTCAACAGTCTTATAATACTTGTATCTGTTTAGCAATGCTATATAAAGTGAGATATAAACATAACAAAACTTTTAATTTTACTCATGTTGAAAAACTTCTAATACCTTTTCCAGCTTGTAGTGTTCGTGTGTTGGATCCTACAGCTGGTGGCGATGTCGTTGGTCCCCTAATAAACTTCCTTTGCTCTACTGGGTCAATATAAATATAGTATATTATTCAAATTCTAGACTAAGTACAATTTAATCAAGGATCATTTATATAATATAAAACCACTAAACATATATTAAAAAAATTGAATTGCCTGAAAACTCATTGCTGCACCGAAATGAATTAACCTCCATATTGTTCATTTTCCCTATGTCTGGATTTGTACTTTGACTAACTTCTTGTGTGCTTGTTATTGAGCTCAAGTCTAGTTCAATAATGCTAGAATCTCTCCTGCCTAAAAATACAGATATTTATTATCGCCCTCTTATTTGCAAATACACTTGTCTATTAAGCTTTGATAACAATAGTGGAATACCTCCCGCAGATTTTTTATGAATGGTTTGCCTTTTTCCAGCTAGTTTCAAAGCTCTCTCTCGTCTGGCATTCTTGGCATCATCTGTGTAGATTTGAAGTATTAACTACTTTGCTTAATGATAATGTACAGTAATTGCATTTTCAGTTATAATGTATGAAAAATATTGTCAAGATATAAATGATTGTAACTACAACAACCACCATGAGTTAATGATGGTCTTTGTATCATAGA
Source organism: Arachis duranensis (assembly GCF_000817695.3). Classification (NCBI taxonomy): domain Eukaryota; kingdom Viridiplantae; phylum Streptophyta; class Magnoliopsida; order Fabales; family Fabaceae; genus Arachis; species Arachis duranensis. Next base: position 35,794,286 of record NC_029779.3, on the reverse strand, counting down.
AGTAGATTTATCAAAACAACCTGAATATTATTTTTGCTAATATAAAGTACCTCTCGAGTCAGGTGTCTTGCTTGCTAGATTTCTTTCTACAGGAAAACCCAAATTAGGTTCGTTGTTGACCGTGCCTTCTAACCTTATGGAAGTTTGTATGCTTGTGTCACCATTTTTCCAATAAATATTATTCTCTTTTCCTGCAAGGTAATTTTTATATAGTTGTATGGAACCTGATTGAATCGGACGCGCATGGCTTAAATGTATTAGCAATTTCCATGGTGTCAAAGTATAAAGTTATTATTTAGTAAGAGTATTAGTTATTACTTGACAAAGGAGTTCCCATCATATGATTTAGTTCACTATCTCGAGATATTGTCGGTCCCATTATCTTTTTTGTTGGTGTCCTAATATTATCATACAGATTCGACACATCAACTTTCCTCTTGTTCTTTAAATATGTATGTATTTCTCCTGAAACCAAATATACAAATTATATTATCCTCTTAGAAAGTTTGACATATCCGAACACAATATGTACTTTGTCAGCTGGCCATGTAATGAACCTAAATATTTAACGATTTTTAAACCAATAAACATCATTTTGCATTCTGTATTCATTCTTCTATAATCTGAGTTTTGTTCATAGTATATTTTAAAATAAATGACATTAATAACCCATATGCTTATGCACAAATATGATACCTGAAGAGGATGTGTCTGAGTTTAAGTTTATTGTTTGAAGAGGATTTCTGCACTCCTTTTGAGAACCAGTGTGAACTTCGTTTGATATCCTTGCCTTCTTCCTCTTCTCTTCAATAATAGCTCTCCTTTCTCTTCTTGCTATGGAAGCATTTGCTTTTTCCATCTTTTGTATATTCTCCATGTTAAGCCAGTGTTGATGATTGACTTAAACAACCAATGTTCACAAACTTTTTTTTGTTAGTATTACATGAGGGGTAATCAGGCAGATAATATGATGGAACTTTCTTGGTATTTGTGGGATTTTTTGCTTCAAGTGACCAAGTTCTATCACCTGATGGCAAAGGTGATTTTAATTGATACCACTAACTTATTATTGAGTATTGGTAATAGCTATTGGTAGGAATAAAAAACCGTTCGGTGACATAAAGTATGATACTCCTTAATAAGCTAATTTAGATAATCAAATGAAATTTTACTTTTTGCTCGAGTCAAATTATAATTGACATTACTAATTTGTTTATATACTTAAAAGATGTTTAAAGGTTTTATAAGTATTGCATAGAGTTTTAATGGCAAGATGCGAATCCATATTATGGAAAACCATATAGATGCCTGTTGAGAATGGTTTATCCTCATAAATCCTATAGGTTATTAACCTCCTTTTTCTAAGTATATATATTGCACATCTGATGGCCTGAATTCCTTTAAATTAACAGAGGTTCATTCTATATTTTTTATAATCTATGTAATGGATTTGTTATATCAATTTTATGAAGTTTATTTTGCTATTTTAATTGGTTTTTATATATAAAGACATCGTCAACTGTTTGGGATGTGAGGCTGATTAAGAGATAGTTATCTCTTCATGATGTTAATTTAACTTTTGACAACATATTAAGGTCCAGAATACAGAAATACTTTTCTAAAGTCCCAATGAGAATGAAAACTTGTTTGCATAATTTTTTAGTTGTAGTATACACATGCATATATTCCATCAACACAGGCTGCACATTGTTTGGCAGACTCCATTAACCCTTTTATAAGGCTGGATTACTAACAAAAGGTAGCAGTTTACTTAATATTGGTGAAGCATTACTCTTACGTGAACAAACTGTAAAATAAAGTTGGCTCAAAACATGAAATTGACAACCATAATAAAAATTAAAAACATTGCCATAAACATTTAACTCCAAATTACACACACATAGAATAGTAGAGTAGAACACACTAATATATGGAGGAGGTTTCTGGAAGTGATTCAAACTGGATAGAGTCCTTGCAAGTGCATAGAAATAGACTTAACATAAACATTCTCGTTCCAGTTCCTATGGAGAAGATGCTTCCTGCGGGCAGTCATGAACTTAAATCTTGATATAAGAAGATCTGTGCTCTCAGAGTCATTCGCACTCCCAAAGCTATCCCGAAACTCCATAACAGAAATAATGTCCTTTCCCACAAAGATAGTTGGGTTGTATGGGATACCAATTCCCGATACCTTGATCATTTTCTCCCACCCAAGTTTATCATTAGCTTTGGGAGTGATTTCCCAGACAACAACCTCCCTTGTGAATCCAATATTGTTATATGATATGAAACCAACGCCATTATTGAAGTTTGTGAGTGAATTATTTGATGATCTCACTTCATGTGGAACATTAACTTCAGAAAATAATCTGCTTTGCAGAGAGAAAGTGATTATAGAGGTTGGTTCTTCAAATCTAACCCCTTCCCAACCTATCCAATAGACAACACCTTTGTCTACAATATTCTTTGGGCCAAGTTTTTGAGTCTTGGTTTGGAAATTACCGGAGTAGGTCCACTCTGCTTCGTAAGAATTGTAGAGAGTCCATGAGAGTACTTTGTCTTTGTAGTGCTTCTTGTAAACATGCACTATGCGATACTCAATGGTATCAAGCACATAACCAAAAGCATATAGAGAGACCGCATGTGAGCAATGCTTCCTAGCCTTGTCAGTAACAAAAGCCATCCTCCTGGTGAGAGGATTCAATATCATAAGTGTAGAGTTGAAGCCACCTTGTGAAAACTTCAGACAAATGTTGCCCTGGTCAGAACCAATGAGAACATAATAGCCAAAGTTGTCTATGGGTATAGGAATGTTGAAATCGAACTGTTGTCCGCTTGCAACATCAACGCACAGAAACCACTTAGATTTTTCATCAAAAGGAAGATAACCAACCCCAATGATCATTCGCTTATCCCTGAGCTTGTTCTCCATGAAATGTTGTTTGACAAAGTATGGGCTCGATAGCTTGTGCCTCCATTTTTTGCTCAGCATTCTGCACTTCCCAACAGTTTTATGATGAGACTTGCTGAAAATCTTCCACAACAATTCATCGTTGATATGGGAAAGGGGGACTCTCTTGTGTGTAATGTCACTCATATTAGAAATGATTTTGAAAAGGCTTTTAGCTAGGTTAGACAAATGATTAGTAATAGATTTTTTGGTGGATTCATCCATAAGGCCGTAAATGACATTTATAAATGAATATCTTAATTAAGAAGAAATTATGGCGTTGTGCTGTTCTCTTTTATAAGTTATATTTAAACCTCAATAAAAGGTGGCACATGCACCTATATACATAGTAACTGATGATTCTTATAGAAGTGTTTCATTCATCTTTTAAAATATCTAAATTTTTGTACCTGAACTTATTTTTTACCAACATTACAAAGACAAATATAATACATAAAATCTAATATTTTATCCTTTGAAAATATGTGATTTTTATTATGGATATAAGCTTTATAGAAATTACCACATTCTATTCTTAGTTTAATCTCCTAACCATCATTTTTTATTAACGCTAAATATGGACATTTTTTTATTAACTGCCATGACTTATAGTATATGTCGAACAGTACCTTCTTAGTATGAACGAAGTAGTTAGAAGGCATATCTGAGTATATTACTTATAACTTTATATTATATTTTAATCATTTTTTTTAGTAATAATATATCGGTCTACTATAGATATCTATACAAATTTTGTGATTGATTGGTGCACCTTGAATGTAGTGTCTATATCATCCTTATGGTTGATATTCCTTCCGAGTATAAGTATCACTTTTCAATATTATTCATAATTTTATGCAAACCATAAAAAGTAAGACATTATCAAATACATACTCTGCAACTATATTAGGAGATCAACTTTTAAAGCAATTTTTTTATAGGAAATAATATTTTCAAGCCATGTTCAACGGTCAAAAAGTATTCAGTAGAGCCATTTGGAATCACACATAATATTTTTATAAGTTTTGATTTTATAGTAGTTTAAATTTTTAAAAACAAAATATCTGACATTTTCCCCATCTGTATAATAAAATAATTTATGAACTGGGCAAATACATGACTATATGCTCGTGTAGCTATATCATGAATTTTACCGGAACATTATACAATTGACAATTTATTTTAAATATATACAACTTCAAAAAATGATTTAGAATGCATTCATCCTATATTGACTGATGTGATGTTGTATTAATATTCCATGGAGTTGCTTTAGTGGATATAAGACATAATGTGGCCCATTGCTAGATATCTTTACTTTTATTTTGTAGTTTTATTTTGTACTTAGTACGTGCTATGCTAATGCATTTAATGGTTGAATTATCAATATACATAATCCAATATCTCAATATTGAATTAGGATGATTAAAATTGTCATGTACTTATTAAATCTTTTTTTCAATTCTTCCTTATCACAATCATGATTGTAATTTCCTAATATATTTAATGTTTTTATTTGCAATGCAACGATTGAAAAAGCCAAATTTAAAAATACCCATTTTGCTGTGATTTTGAAGAGACTTGGGATTAAAAAGAGTATATAAATTCCTACGATTCTGACCATACCTATCTAAGCTAAGTCTTTATTTAGTTGGTCCTTGTAAGTTGTAATGGATGATAGATAAATGATAAACACAAAATTTGTAAACACAAAACTTATTTAATGTGTAACATTTTATATTAGTCTGAGAAGGTTATTTTAACAAAAATAAATTAACTATTGGGTCATATAGCATCGCGTGATGTCCTCCTGAACCTAAGATATGCAGTTAATAGGGGTTGGCTTTATTTAACTTTCATCCTTTTAGATAAACTCCAAGCTTTGAAAATTTTGAATAATATATATTACTATGTAAAATCAATAGCACTTTACACAACTATCATAGCTCATTAAAAGCTATCCGATTATTGACCATAGGTTCAGCGGTAGACTGTCTTAGTTGACATTTTATAAATGCCAAAAGTGGTATCAACAATATTACTTTAATCTGTGGTGTTATTTGTTAGTAATATATGGTAATGTATATTAAAAACATGTACATCGATAACCTCATTTAACACTGGTTTGTTAAGTTTTTGTACATATTGAAGACGCTTCTTCTTTACGCAATGTACATAGGGAGGACTTGATTATAATAACAATTAATAAATTTATCTTTTACTATCTATGCTGTGTCTATAGCCTAAAAAAATTATCAGAGTATCCATCATGCTTTTTTTCATTGTATCTGGTTTAACATGTTTTTACATGTTTTGACCTTTCTTTTTCACGTAATGTACACAGGGATTACTTGAAATAAAGTTAGCTTTTTTTATTGTATACTGTGGCTATATTTCAAAAATAGCTTTAGGGTCTATACTTTACGTAATATCTCTTATACTATAAATTAAAATTGATCATGTGACCAACGAATTTCTTCACTGATAATAAAACTCTGATAGTTACATTTTAAATATTTATATTCATTGTTTTGAAATTGGGTTAAATTTAACATATAGATAGTTCTCATTTCAAAAATTTTACCTCTATTGCCAAAGTTAGTATATTAAATAGCTTAAATCAGATTAATTATTTGTCAATATCCCTAACAAATAAGTTCATAAATGTCACATTTCACTATGTTCCAATTTATGGCATATTTATTTCATTTAATATATCTATTAAACAAAAAACATATTTAATCACTTGGGTACAACTCAAACCATATTTAGTGAACCCACTTTAGTAAAGATACATATAAGTTAGAAATTTAATATGAAACTGAATTATATGTATCCTTTCACCTATAAAAATTTGCGTAACATAGTCCATCATAAATAGATAGTTTATGTATTTCAGCTGGATATTGCTTTATATTCTACCTGACCATCTTTTCTATTAAATTAAATTCTATTAGTGTTATAAGATAAGAATGTAATTGTATTTAAATGATTTTTTTATCCTTATCTACTTTTTGTTCTAATATCACGTGTAAAATACTATTTTGACTCAATCACGATGCATATAGTAACTTTTCATACGTAGTTTAGAAATTATTATATTTTAATATCTAGCATTTCATACATATTTCACACTATTATCTAAGTAGTTGTACGGGCCATATCAAAATTTCATAGTGAATGCATACTTCTTTTTACTCTGATGTGTACATAGTTTATTTCTAACCATGTGAAACAATTTTAGTTGGTGTACATACCGAAATTAGCCATAGTATACATTAGATGATTAAATTCATTCAGAAGAATTCTTACTAAAAACAATTCTTTTAAGGTGTATATACAGGTACTTACTGACCATGTCAAAACAAAGCAAAGTATTTAGAAATAAAATTAGGAATCAATCAAGTTTCTAAGGTAAGTTCATCATAAATTGAATGCCACCTGACTAACCAAGTCTTACATGATAAAAAGATAATAAGAAAGTCATACAATTACAAAACACATAATTAGGTAAGTTCATCATAAATTGAATGCCACCTGACTAACCAAGTCTTACATGATAAAAAGATAATAAGAAAGTCATACAATTACAAAACACATAATTAGGTAAGTTCATCATAAATTGAATGCCACCTGACTAACCAAGTCTTACATGATAAAAAGATAATAAGAAAGTCATACAATTACAAAACACATAATTAGGTGACTGCAATAGAGTTTCTTTTACTACTCAAAATATAAATCAAATTTTCAATTACTCATATATCTGCATCAAGGTTAACACATTTCTGTCTCTTTCCCATCTTCCTACTGAACCTGTTGGTTGATAGCTGGCCTTCTTCCTCATCTTCATTCAGACTTAGAGGAGAATTCTTCAATCCATTGGTAATATTTTTGGATGGTGTTTTGTACTTGAGGGATGAGATGCACTCCTCCACAACATCCTATAACACATAAATAACAGAAAACTATCAGGTTAAACAATTCATCTTAAAAGCTGTCAAGAAATCTGCACTTGTTTGTAATAATATAAAAGAAAATAGATATTTTGAACATACCATAGAAGACTCAGTATCACAATCAGTTTTAAGATTAGCCACATTTTCTGAAATTTCCAAATAGTTGTTGCAGCCATCTTCCTGTGTTTAGGGAATGAATTGGTCTACTTAGATGTTACAGTGAATTGACCATGTATAAGAATATACGCTTATCGGTAGCACTAAATTGTTTAAAGAACTTACACTGACATTACTCGGAAGATTAGTAGACAACTCTTTGGGAAGATTTTTGTCAATGATATCCTCATCATCACAGATTTTCATAACCGTGTACACATGATCAAATTGATTAATGTTGGCTTCTTTGATATTTATCTTGAAAAGGACTCTTTTTTCCATCATGTTATCAAGTGTTTTGGGATATTCATCTCCCACTATAACCTGTACACAAATAAAACACTTCACTCTTGCTATATAGCTTATAGATAGCAATTCTTAAGAATAACAATAGGTGCTTACATCGTCCTCCATAATCTGTTCAGCTCTCTTCCCACATAGCATACTTGTTTCCTTGTCCCATAGTAGCAATCGGATGCTACCGGTTCCATCAAAAACCATCACCTCGACTTTGAACCTATAATACAAACAAAATACAAATGAACATGTATTTATTTAAAAAGTTCCATACAAATATTATACAAAAGAACCTTAGGGCTGCAGATCCATGTGTATGGCCACACTTCCCACATTCATATCTGTTTCCAATAGGAGTTTCTACTTTCTTTGGACATTTTCTACATGATTTATAGAACCAATCATCCTTCGTAACATTAATCGCAACAATACTTGCAGCAATCCAAGCTGGACCTTCCTATTAAGCCATATTAAAATGTCAAGTATTTTTGCATCAGCAACCAATCTAAATAGACATTGGGCAACAAAAATTTGAAAAAACATAGTTGTGATTACCTCATGTTGGATAAGGACTTCTTCAATTGTTTTCACTGACACAGCACCTTGTTTAAGCTCCTCAACCCCTGACCAAGCTGTTTTTGATGGAACTTGACTAATCCTCACAGAGGATGATGGTTCACCGCCAAGCAGCCTACACATTGGTTCAAAAGGATCATCAACTTCATCAACAAATATACATATAGACCACAGAATTTTTCATACAAAGTATAAAAGCAAGCCACTTTAGTGATTATATAAGATAGACTCAACTAACCTGCTCCTAAATTCAGCAACATCTTTAAGGTTGGAGTCTATGTGCAGCTGTGAAATGTCAAAATGGCTTTGGACAGATGTCTTGCCATTCCATCTGGTTGCCTTAAAATACTGGACCACAACTATTAGTGGCTCAACCCTTCCATCTTGCATGTGACGAAGTAGCTGGTCAACCATTTCACCAAATATAGTGCACCCAATCCTATTGTTTCTGAAACATTATAAATATAAAAGACATCACATTAACTCTTTGAAAATAGAAATTTCTACATACGCACAGAAATATAGTTGTTATAGCGTTGAATGTACATACTCTAGGTCCTCCAAGATAACAGCCAGTCGTTTAGTCTCCTTTCCTTTGCTGGTGATCAACTCTTTTGGATCTTCTTTACCAACTACTTCACCAATCATGTCTAAAAAAAAAATAAATAGTACACACATTTGAGAGAACCATAGCTAGGCATTGCATTTGAATATGAAAGAAGTTGAACAACTATTTAATAAAACCAACTTACCAAACAATGCAGAGTCATCGATCTTCTCAGCATTTAGTAACTCACGGATGGTTCTAAATCGAAAAGCATTTAGCGAAAAACTGGGATTCTCAACATGACTGACGATTGTCCTATGACTGAAGAATAATAAATACTTTCCCCTTGATATGTTACCCTTTTGGTTGTCAACAACAATGAAGTTGGTCATAATGTACATTTGAAACTGAACCAAGACACCCCGCCACTTGCTCACCAGGGATTTAGGGATCGAGACTTGCAACCTTGTGCCCTGCAGTTTTTTGAATATATTTAGAACTTGCTTATATCACGCAAAATTTTGAAACTTTTGAATAGAGTAAATATATTTACCTGACTATCTTCAATAATCACTTCAATGGTGCCAACTTCTCCTTCATTGTATCTGTTAGGGAGTTCCCACACACGTATTACATATACTTTGAAATTCCATTGCAGTTTTCTTGCATTTAAATCAGCCAGGTAATCAAAGGTTTGAGACATTTTCCCTTCTTTTTTTTGTTTACTTGTGAGAATGATTTGTGCATGTAATTCTTCTTTCAGATGGGATTTTATATGATACAGATGGAAAGAGAGTACAAAAAGAGAAAAATGAAGACCTTTACTGGATCCTTGTCTTTTATTTTTTAGTAAATATTATTTTTTTTCTTTATCATATGACTCAACACGTGTCGGGTGAATAGATCCACCACTTGTCGAGCACCAAATCAACCACTAGTCTCCTATTATATATAGGAAGATAAATAGCATTGGAACATGTAAGGATTAACGAGATCGTTACTCATGACACCAATGTACAAATACTACAAAAGGAAGAAGACATGAGCCTTCCTTTGTTTGATCTGTCAAGAATAATTGTGGCCACTGATAATTTATCCCCCATCAATAAGCTTGGAGAAGGTGGTTTTGGATCTGTTTACAAGGTCAAGTTCTAGATATGCTACTAAATTATGGTTCATAGAACAATTAACACTTCTATATCTAATAAATTTTGCTTTTAATGTATCGTTGTTTAGGGTATATTAAATGATGGACAACAAATTGCTGTAAAGAGGCTTTCAAATAGTTCTGGACAAGGTCTAAATGAATTCAAAACCGAAGTAAAGCTAATATCTAAACTTCAACACCGTAATCTTGTAAAGCTTTTTGGATGTTGCATCCAAGAGGAGGGGAAATTGCTGATATATGAATACATGCCTAATAAAAGCTTGGACTATTTTATTTTTGGTTAGTATGTATATGATGATATTTTTGTTAGTCTAAATGTTTTACTACTATATTTTAATTCCTTTACCATGATATGTTACTTATGACAATATCAATGCATATTATATAACCAGATCATGTGCGAAGGGGTATGTTAGATTGGTCTAAGCGTTTTAATATTATTAGGGGAATCGCAAGATTCAAGACTGAGAATTGTACATAGAGATATTAAAACGAGTAATATTTTATTGGACAGTAAGATGAAACCCAAAATATCAGACTTTGGTTTAGTCAGAAATACTACAAATAGAGTTGTTGGAATTTTGTAAGTTATATATATCTTTAATGTTTATCATTCTTTTCTCTTTTAATCAAAGTCATAAAATATTCCTAGTAATATTATATTAATTATCTTTTTTGTTTGTAATAATATATACTTATAGTGAATATATGACTCCAAAATATGTTGTGAATGGACACCTTTTTATAAAATCTGACGTCTTTAGTTTTAGTATTTTATTACTTGAAATTGTATGGGGGAAGAGAAACAGAAAATTATATTTAATTACTAACCATCTCAAAAGCGTTCCAATTACGTTCACATCCGAAAGAATTACATGTCAAATTCAAAACACAAATTGTAAATTGTTGGAACTCTGAATGCTGATCTCTATAAGAATCCCACCATTGAACTGGAATTTTAGTAGAAATTGAATTTTGAGCTACTTTACTATCAAAAAACTCTTTTCGAATCTTAAAATCTTCAAGTTGAACATCCATCTTAGTGATTAAATCTAGATTTCCTGTCATCCTTTCCATATAAGCATAAAACTGTTTCTTAAGTTCATAAGCAATTTTAAAACCAGAGCTACAATGAATTTGAGAATTCAAATAATAACTTGCAGCATGCAATGGCCTAGAAAATTAGTTGCCTCATCTTTCATCAATAATATTCTAAATAGGTATATAACTAAAACATAGAAAAATTAATAAATTAGTTACAAAATAAAAAATATTTTCATGCATTAATTAAAAAAAATAGTTAGACAATTTACCTTGTCTCAATTCCTTGAAATGCATCTCATATTTTTTCCTTTGCACTTTTCATTTCTTCATAAATAAACCTCATTGCCGGCTTTTCTTCTAAATCCACCATACGAAGCACATGAAGAAGAGGGTAGGTAGCCCTCAACCAAAATTACCACTTCTTTCCAAAACATCTTATCCAACACCACACTTGCAATTATCTTTCCATCTTTTGTCTTTGCAAATTTACTAGAAGTCCATTAATCAGAAAGAAACATTCTTATTAAATAACCTTTTTTGTTATTGAGACATCCCAAAGTAAGGTAAGAAGTTGCAAAACGGATCATACCCGACGTCACCAAATCTTTCCCTTTGGTGTGGATGTGTAGTAGTGTAATAAGAGCAGTTTTAGCATATATGTAAGTAGTAATCTTTCTACCTTTACAAATTGTATCCTTGTGAAGTATTACTTTTTTTTCCAAGTCTTCTAACATTAAATCAATGTAATGTGCTACACAAGGCATCTAAAATAATTTTTTTTTCTCTTTTTCATTAGCATTTCTCCTGTAGCTTTGTAGTTAGTTGCATTGTCGGTGACAACTTGGATGACATTTTCTTCTCCAACCTCTTCAACCATATCATCTATCATTTTAAAGATTTTGTCAACTGTCTTAGTGATATGAGAGACATCAATAAATTTAAAAAAATCAGTCCCTTTAAGACTATTAACCAAAAATTTAGGATGGTCCATCTTTTCTTATCTGTCCAACTATCCGTCATTATTGTGCAACCAACCTGCTTTCAATATGCTCTATGTTCCTCTAGTGATTGTTGAACAAGCTCCACATGTTTTTTCAAAAGAGGCACCCTTAATTTATGGTAGGATGGTGGCTTGAATCCTTGTCCATATCTCATAACTTTCTCAAACATTCTACGGTATTCCTCGCTCCTTGATAAGTTAAAGGGGATACCATTATTGTAGAAAAAAGCACTAATCTCTAAACATACTTCCTCTCTCAAATTCTTAAATTCTTCTTAAATATATTATTGATTGTTGTTTGAGTACTAATGCGTATTTTCTTGAATATGTTGTCATCTAGTTCTTTTTTCTTTCTTTTTTCACTGGTAGTGTCAACTTCTTTAGTAGCTTCACCTAGGCTTGCCCCACCCATACTTGTTTTTTTCATCAAATTCATTTGCAACCCGCTCACAACATCCCACATTTGCTTCTTAACTTTATTACTAATAGCTATACAAGTCAGAACATTTTTTTTAGTTCCTGCTAAGTGATGTTTCAATTTATAAACTCTTCCTGAAAAAATTTTATGACAGTATTCACATTATATCTTCTTTCTATTTTTTTCAACAAATATCCCATGCTCCCATCCTACATTAGTTCTACTTTCAAGAGCATTCTTAGCAACTTTTCTTTTACTAACAATTCCAACTCTACTTCATGACTGAGAAGTTGGAATATTAGTCGAATTTTTACTTGCACTAGCTTGACTCGATACCATTTCTGTTCAGAAAAAAATTAAAACAATAAATATTCAACGAATCAGTTTAATATCACAGCAAAAATTCAACAATTTAACAAAAATTATAAAATTGTGATCAATTCCAATTACAACCATCCAAGTTCAACAACAAAAATTTAACAATCCAATTTGAACAAAAAATATCAGCATAACAAAAATTCAAGAATTATATTCAATGCCACAACAACAATTCAACCATTTAGTTAAAAGAAATTCAACAAAACAAATATTCAATAAAGCATTTTAACTTTTTAAGTAATTCAAAATAGAGTAAAACAAATTTAAGCCACTAAGATAACTAAAATACTATTTAAGTAACAACATCATATCAAAACCAATAAACCTTGTCACATAAAGTTTCAACTTCTAAGTATAGACAGGTAAAAAGCATTTTTAACTTTTTAATTAATTTAGAACAGAGTAAAGCAAATTTAAGCCACTAAAATAACTAAAACACTATTTAAGTCACAACATCATATCAAAACCAAGAAACCTTGCTTGTCACGTAAAGTTCCAACTTTTAAGTATAAACAAGTGAAAAGCATTTTAACTTTTTAAGTAATTCACAACGGACTAAAGCAAATTTAAGCCACTAAAATAACTAAAATATTATTTAAGTTTCAAGATCATATCAAAACCAATAAACCTTGCTCGTCACGTAAAGTTCCAACTTCCAAGTATAAGTAGGTAAAAATATAAAATACCCTCAAATCTCATGGCTTAGAAAATTTTAATGCTCATAAATAGCTATTAAATCAATGGTGTGCATCAAATCTTCCAACAAGATTTTGAAATTTTTAATTATAGATAACTACTATCTTATTACATTTTGTGTTAAATATCATTGGGCATAATAAATTAAGACACAATGCTCAGAGATTAAGCATGTATAAACATAAAAGGAGAAGATAAAACAAAGATTTACAACAATTAACATCTAAAATAATAAATCAAAATAATAGTAATTTTCACCAAAATAAAAATAATAATAATTGTTAACAGCCAGTGACAAAGGTGTGACAAAGCCAGAAGGAATGGGGTGGCTTTGAATCCTGTTGTTGTTGTTGTTGTTACATCTTAGGGGCAGTGACAAATCCAATCATCATCAACATCATTACCACTTGCAAGTAGTTCACAAGATGCTGAATTGGCAAATGATTGCAGCAACTATAACACGTTCTTTATGAAAGTGTACATGAAAAGCATTTCAATTGGTAAAAAACTCAACTTTTTAGTTCATGATAGCTACCATGAATTGGCAAAAGCTCTTTGAACAAATGTTTGACACTACCATATTCTATAATCAACTCTATTCCTATGTCTCAATCTCATTTACCTTTTTTTCCTAATTAAAATAAAATTAAAGAGGATAAAAATTAAAGAAATCTTAATTTACCTGATGAGCAATAAAGGAGAGAAAAAGAGCCACGAAAACAATCAATCAATGGATACATACATATAGGGTTATTGGCTAGGATGCTCATGCTTCTTGTAAACCCACCAAAAAGTCCGAAAGACTTTGCCTCCCACAATCGCTCCATGCTTATAGCTAAAATTGTTGGAATGTTAAATGAATCATTGATGATAATATATGTAGTATTAGTTATTTAATTGATTGATTTTTTAGTTTTTTTTAACTCAAATATCTTAGAGTATTTGAGTAAGCACAACATATATTATTGTCATTATTGCTATTCCTATTAGAATATCATAATTAGAAAATAAAATCAGAAAAATATTAAAGAGAATTAAAAAAAATTAAAATAATTTATTAAAATATTATTTCATAATGAGCGTACTCTTAACGTACTTTTTGATCTATATATTAGTAAAAATTTTATAATCATAAAAGAAAAATATGACTCTATTATTATTGGTAAGAATCCTGTGATCACATAATAAAAATATGAATAATAAAAATAATATTTCTTGTAGCTCTCTCAAGCTCTGAGACCAAATTTCGAGAAATTATTAAAGGTATTATGGATAAGAAAATTAATGACTGAGATTGGATTTTACCATAATTGTCAAGTCGGTTGAAATGTGACAATAAAGCCACAATCAATATTTCAGAGAATCCCGTACAACATAATCGAACAAAACATGTTGAGGTGGATCACACTTTATAAAAAAAAATTGAGAATGATATTATTGAGCTTCCATTTGTAAGATCAGAAGATCAATTGGTTGACATTTTTATTAAAGCAGTTTCAATACAAGTTCTTGCTAAAGTTCTAACCAAGCTAAATATTGGTCATCCCACTATTCACCTCGAGGGGAATATTAGAATTTTATAATTAGAGAACAAAATTAAAAAAATATAAAAGAGGATTAAAAAAAAAAGCAATGTAATTTATTAGGATATTATTTCATATCGAGTATACTCTTAGCGTACTCTTAGCATACTCTTGATCTATATATTGGTAAGAACCTTATAATTACAAAAAAAATATAAATAATAAAAATAATACTTTTTTAAATAATTTTTTATTTTTTTTCCTAAACTCTTTTTATTATAGTAACAATTTCTACTATAAACTTTAAAACTATAAATTAATAATATTATTGATTCTTAATTTGATGTGTTTTTTTAGGCATGAAATTTGTGGATGGAGGGGATGCCTTTAGACTTGATAAGTGAAGACCTAAAAGAATCTTTTAGTGGTTCTGATGCATCCATATTAGTTTTCGGAACGATGCTAAGGTGGGGAAAGTATATTTGGGTCCTTTAAAGACGTGAATCTTTTCATAATATGGAATAGTGTGAGAGTTGTTTGGTTAATAGCAGTTTTTCTGAAAAGCTTCTATTTTAGTCACATGGCACTACTTTTGTTTTTTAGGCATATAAAAACTATTTCTTGTTAATTGTTTATAAAAGCCCAATAAACTTGTGAAGTATATATTATGTTGACAATGTAAAATAAACTTTAAAAAAATGTGTATAAATATTAATTTTTATTTTTATTAGGTTAAAATAACATTTTCAACTTCATATGTAAAACCTATATCGAACATTAGTATAAAAAAATTTTTCTTACGTTGATAGTTTATGAATTAAAACTCATAAGTAAAGTTGCTTAACTAGAAAAATAATAACTATATTAACAATAATAAAATTATTGATAATAATAATAAGGGTTAAGTATAATTTTAGTCTATAAAGTATAGGTCGTTTCTAACTTTTTTTTTTACACAACAAAATCGGTATATATATTCTAAAATATTAATATTTCTTAAATATTTAAGTAGATTCATTTGCAAATTAAATAAGTCTAATGGTATTTACAAATTGACTAAATTTTGCAACAAAATCTAATCTGTTGTTGTAAAATAAAATAATTTAAAAAATAGATATAAAATAAAAAATTAATAAATATAAAAATAATATTTAATTGAATGTTTTAGATTATATATATGAATTAAAAAATATAATATATAGTTATGTAATATATTTAAAAAAAAAGAGTAATACATAATAAGAAGTAGTCTCATCTATGTTAGTCAAATTCTCTATCATTCTTTAAGTCTCCTATTAGAATTTCACTCGATCATAATGACATAAATATTATAACAGTGAAAATAATTTACTTGTCCAAGTGTAAAAAACGTGATTAAAATCAATAAGATTAAAAAATATAAAAATTTTAAGTTAATTATAAAAGAATAAAAAAATTTATAAAAAGATTAATTTAATCAATTTCAACATGTCATTTTTATATATATTTTTTCTTCGAGTTATATTTGAAAATAAATAAATAGTCCTCCTTCGAACTAAGAAAAAAACTATATAGACCATCAATAAAAAAAATCGGATGATATCTAATTTTAAAAACAAATTTATTTTTACTCTTCTCTTCTTACTTATTTCATTATTATTTCGCAAATAAATATAACAAAGCAAAAAATATTTATCAGAACTATACTAAAAAAAATATAGTCACCAAAAAAAATAGTAAACAAAAAAATATTCATTCATAATTTTTTTTTTTGGACTTTCAATAATAATGTACGGGCTATTAATAAAGAATATACACCAACAAATCAATGAATTATAGGGAATCAATTTGTTATTAAAAAATATTTTGGGCCACACTACAAATATATATAATTATTGTACGATGTAATATTAGCCACAAATTTAGAATCTTATTAATGAGTTCTTAAAGAACCATAAAATTCTTTCCCCACCATAGACAAATCCTAGTTTTCGATGTCTTCAACAGCATCTACATGACAGGCCAACCATGTCATCTGTGGACAGACTGTGGTCTGTGGTTATGATGTTAGGCAGTCAAATTTATTTGCCAAAACTAAAATAAGCAGCTCTATTTGTTGGAGAACATTCTTCATTAAATCAGAGTAGTTTACCTTCGGTTAATGAATTAAGTATGTCCATTTTAAAACCGCGTTAATTTGGAAAATAATGCTTAAAAAAAAATATAACATATATGGTACTTATCTCCTAGCAAAATATGAGAAGAATATTAAATGGCTTCATAAATCTGCAGTTGTGTAATTTTTTTTTTCTTTTTTGGGTGTGTAACATGTGGTGATGATTACTTGTATCAGTAATAAGAACGTGGATGACTAGCAGCGATAATTACTGTGTAATTGTTGAACGAAAGACAAGACATTGTATCTTTGAGTTTTCAATATTTGCTGTAGTCTTCTTACAAAATTTGGGTTGCTTGTTTTGTATTATCAAATTTCATTATTTTTTTCTTGTGTAAAAATATTATATGACTCTGTTATTATTATTATTTTACTGTGGACCGAGAAAATGGGAACAAATAAAAGATCTACAAAGATTATATATTAATTTTCAGACAAGATCTTTCTTCCCAAGTTTCATCATTTATTTTTGCCCTGCCTACAAAAAGGTCATAATAAAATCTAAACTCTTTCCTCGTTAGCTGCTAAAACCCACTTTTGGAATATTTGCATTAATTAATAGTTTAATACAATCCATTCAAGATAAGCAAATTGGTACAAACCAACAATTAAAAAAAAAAAAAACACAAACACAAACACAAACACAAACACAGAGAAAGTTACAGCATATTCGATACACTCCCTAAGTCCAAAAGCTGAAGAGATAAATAGTTTACAGAGCTCATGGTAACAACAACCTTAATCTTAAGCAAGCAATTGGTGACTATATCATCATAGTCTGAACCAAAACAGAGGACACTCCTCCAAGAACTAGTATGATCCACCGTAGGATCTTCATCGAGACCCGGCCACCAAGCATTGTTCCCAGAAGCCCCACAAAGAACAAGAGCTGAACAAAGAAAACCATAGCCACCCCAACATTGGGGTGGGTTGCGAAGAAATCTTGACCTTTGAAGAAGGAAACGAGAGAAAGCTGAAGGTTGAGGTATATAACAATGGTTTCCAATGATTCTTTGAACTTAGCAGCCACATCTTCGTTTTCCTCCCTAAGAAGACAAAACAAAGGTTCTAAGATAATATATAGTGTATGACAAACACTGAAATGAAGCAAAGAATTCAGAAGTTCATCACTTAATTAGTGTTATCAATGAGCATTTAATAATTAATACGAACTAATTACCTCATTGGAGCTCCATTTCTGTGTGTAGTATCCATATCAGGGAACTCTCAGCTAGAAAAGGAAAATAGTGCCATGACAAAGAGGGCGAGTTAGAGTTATTTATGAACTTTGTATTATATAAATTTTCCCACTTAGGCTTATGTTAGTTCTTTATTTATTTATTATATTTAGGGTACTAAACGTATTATACTACTTTGAGTCTTTGACTAAGAGGGCGGGTTCGTACGTGAAGTATAATTATTAATTGGCGAAGTAGGATAATAAGATTTTGAGAAATTAAAATAGATAAAGGAAAAGAAAAAGAAAAAAAATTCTCTTAATGACCGAACTGTATTATACTACTACGGGAAATAAAAAACGGTGGGCCTCAACGTTTTATTCGACTTTTGTTTTCCGTACTATTTTGCCTTCTGATTTCTTTTAGGTAGAAATGTTATATATGATTTATTTTTGTGTATATTATTTCTTTTATATTTTAGATTAAAAATAATTGACAAAAATAAAAAATTAAAAAATTAGCTTTTCATTTAGTAAAAAAATTTGTACATAAAAAATATTACAAATATAATTTTTTTATTTTAAAACCATTACATCATCCTATGTCCAAAACCAAAATATATATAACGATATATTTGCAATTATTTCTTGATAAATGTTTACTTGTTTAGGGGTCCAAAAACAGAAAGAATTCTAATGCATTTTAGAGAAAATAAAAAATGCAGCGTTTCTTGAGATTTAAGGTCTAGATTTAACTATAAATTTTAAAATTCTGAACTCTAAATCTTAAATTATAAATCTAAATTATTAATCTAAAATATAATAAATAAAAAGTTATGATTTATTTAATTAACAAAAAATATAACACTCCTTACTCAATAAAAAATAATGATAAGATCCCAAAAAAAGACTACGTTCTCATATTCATAATTTCGTAATAGTATAGCGAAAAAAAAAGTTAGTGTGTTAAGCCTATTATTTAAATTACTATAAATAAACGAACAACAAATTATGAAAATATCCATGCAGAAAATTAATGTGTTTGGACGTGTAAATATTATCAAATTTTGTAATTAAAAAAAGTTAAATAATTGTTGAATACTTGAATGAAATGAAATAAGTAACTTAAATTCTGATTCTATTATTTTCGTATACCAAATATCATTATTCATTACTATGAGTGAATAGAGTTAGTTATAGTTAGTTGAGAATCTAGTGTCACATGATGACTTGCTCCAGAATTTGGGTACCGCACTGATTTTTGACAGTGCTCTGGACTTAAAAAATAAGCACATGATTGATAAAATTGAGAAGGTGGTGGTGGCTGTGATGGTTGAATATTGAAATAAGAAAATTCAGATTGTTGTGATTGAGAATTGGTGCTATAAGTTTGGAAATTAGGGTCAAATATGTGAAAATAATAGATTTGCACTACATGACCTACTTGTCCACACAATTAGCATTGAGGCCGATTTCCTTGATTTAGTGAAGCGTCCTCCTCATCAATAGGTTGCCTAGTTTTGCCTTAGAATTTAAGCCACCATTTAAAATTCGATTTGATAAATTTTCAGATTATAAGTGTTTAAAAATTTTTAGTGGTGCTTGTTTTCATATCTTAGACCATATAATAAGATAAAATTTGCTTTTAAATATGACAAATGTTTGTTTCTTGGTTATGATAATAGTTATAAAGGTTATAAGTGCATGACAAAAGAAGGTAAGATTCATTATTCTCGACATGTTATCTTTGATGAAACTGACTTTTTATACAAATCAATGTTTCTCTCTAATCAGATTTTTCCAACTAACAGTGTTTTAAGTGAGTTGCCGACTTTTACATTTAGCACTCTTACTCCAACTCAAAACATCATGCCTGATATGAGTGCATCTTCTACTACTACTAATGTTACAGAATTGCTAGTTTTTCAACATCAATATCTACATGCCTTGATTCTCAAGCAACTACAAAAACTCCTTTTACTCTAACTCACAAGTCACAACACCATACCAGATATGCATGCACCTTCTACTACTACTAATGTTACAGAATTGGCAACTTAAACCTTACCATCTACATGCGTTGACCCTCAAGTAACTGCAGAAACTACTCCCAATGAAACTTCCCATAATAATATTGTCCCTATTTTAGGTCTTGAGATCTGCTTACTATTTGATTCTCTTCACTTTTATAAACTCTTCATTCTTTCTTGTTTTTTTCCAATGTGAGACTAATTTCATATACCTCACACTTGCAACATTAACATCTCCTTCCACCAGTACGAATACTACGAGCCCGTTATGAAACTTTAGAAGTAACTTTTTTTAACTTTTGACTTATAAAAAGTAATAGTATTAATGTCTGGTACAATTTTTAAAATCAAATTACAACTTTCTAAGAAGCTATTTTGGAGCTTATAAAGAAGTTAAAAAAAATGATTTCTCTCATAATACTTCTACTTTTCATCATATTTCAATAAAATAAACATTTTTAGAGTTAAAAATCCAAACACAAAATAACTTATTTATAAATTACTTTTAACAGAATCATTTATTATTTAAGTTATTTTATCAAAAAGAGTTTAATTAAGTTGGTTACCCAAACTGAACCTACCTCTGCTAACACCCACATTATGATGACTAGATCTAAAACTAAAAATTTCCTATCTCAAGCTCTTCTAGCAATTGCTTCAGAATCTTCTGATTTGGTGCAGAATTTATCAAAAATAGTGAAACAAACTATTCAATGTCCTCATTGAAAGCAGGATAAGATTCTGAAATTCAAGCTCTTATTAATAGGTGTAAAATATGGGATTTAGTTGAAATCCCACACAATAAGACTGTCATAGGCTCTAAGTAGGACTTTGCAATTAAAAGAGACCCTTTAGGCAACATTATTCGATAGAAAGCCAGACTTGTTGCTAAAGGCTTTTTACAGTTGAAGGGGTTGACTATGGCCAAATCTATATAGTCCAGTTGTGAGGGGCCTATAACTATACGAATCATTTTAACTATTGCATTGTCTTTTGGATGGCCATTAAGGTAATTTGATTTCGAAAATGCCTTCTTAAATGACAATTTAGAGGAAGAAGTATTTATGCTCCACCTCCTGGTTATCAAATAAAATTAAGAAAAGCAATCTATGGATTAAAAGAAGTTCCAAAAGTTTGGTTCAATACATTGACTGCAACCCTGGTCAGATTTGGTTTCACTATAACAAAGTTTAACATTTCTTTATTTGTCAATCATACTTCTCTTTCTACTACTTTCCTTTTGGTATATATCAATGATATAGTTGTTACTGGAAGTGACAACATAGAAATTGATACACTTATTTCAACACTGAATCAAATTTTTTTTTTTTAAAGATCTTTACAAACTTAGTTACTTTCTTGGTTTAGAATTTCTTGTCTTACCGATAGTTCGATTTTAGTATTTTAGCAAAAATATGCTAAAGAATTGTTGAAAAAGGAAAAAATGGACAATGCCAACCCATGCTTACTCGTATTTAATGGACTCCTCAAATAATTCTAGTATTTTGAGGATAAACTTTATAAATTTTGCTAGTTGTGGAGTAACTTACAATAATGCTTTCATAAGCCTTTGGATCAAATATTTTTAATTTTTTTTTGGTGTTTAAAAAAATATATTTACATCTAAAGAAGTGAAATTAATTCAAATTTGGTGGATTTTTTTTTCAAAATTTATAAAGAATTTTCTTCAAAATTTTTTTTAAGATTGTTCTATTCAAAATGTAGCATGTCTTGTTTACAATTTTAGTTTAAAGAAACTTAAAAACATTATTTTCACACACAATATGGTTCTAGCTATTTTTTGAAAACTTCTATTTTTTCTTTTCACAATACCATTTTGTTAGAATATTCTTGTATACGAGAAGTTATGTAAAATTCTAAATTTATTTTTAAAAAATTTTAAAAATTAATTTTTAAACTCTTTATCATAATTATTTTTAATAGAAGATATTTTTAAATTCTTTTCATTCCGAGTTCTTTTGTTAAAAATTTCAAAGACCGAAAATGAGGTATATTTTTATAAATGATAATACATAATGTAATATGTCTATGGGTGAAATCCTGCTGAGATTTTTTTTAGGTTTTCTTTTTTTCCTCTTGTATTTAATAGATGTCGTCTTAGGATTTGTGTTGTAATGGGGTTGATGATGTGTTGTAGAATGGAGAACGGTGGAATTAATGGTGGTTGTTCGGAAACATGTAGCGCAAGGAGGGAGGTGCCCGTGGTTTAGACGTTTTCATTTTTATTTTTAATGAAAATAAAAATAAGGCATGAAATGATGAAAATATGATTGATTGGACATTTTAAAAATGTTTTCGTTAAAAATATTTTCAAAAATTAGAACAAAGTTAAAAACGCGTTTTGTTTGTTTTCAATTATCACTCTTAAAAACATTTTCAACAAAAAATACATAATTTTCAGTTTTAGATTTTACATTTAAATATCTCAAATTTCTTTTTTATGCGTTGATTTCTTTTCTCCTTCCTTTTCTATCATCAGTTTTCATGTGCTAATTTTTTTTCTTCCTCTTCTACCATTAATTTTCTAACGTGTCAACTCTTCCATTTTATGCCACCAAGTGTTGTTGTCAGGTCTTCCACTCTTACCAGTATAAGCTGCTCTGTCTTTCCTCGCGGACATCTATTTTCTCCGACGCGAGTACCCGCTCAAGATTAGCACTCCAGCAGCTTTGTGCGATCTGAAACAGTGCGCAATTTTCTACTCTTGCTCTTCCTCTCCTTTACAAATAATATTATCAAAATGTCCAAGGCCAGCTGCAATGTGTTGTCTTCCCAAATTAAGAAAATCCTAACTCAATCATACCTCATCTCTATTGATTCTATACTGATAATAGTTTTTTTATTTTTTTTAGAATAAAGGACAAATAGGTTTTTAACCTTTTTTTCGCGGACATTTTCATCTTCAAAGAACGGAAAATACATTCAAGTCCCTCACTCCCAAAAAACGTGAACATTTCAACTCTTTTGTTTAATTCAGGCATTTGGGTTGGACGAAAAACGCTGACCTAGCAGAGGTGGCACTGACCTGGCCGTTACGGAGCCCACGTGGCATGGAGCTTTTCGAAACAGGACATATAAGTCTCCGAAGATAAAAACGACGCTGTTTTATTACCTCTCCCAATCTTTCAAATTTTTCTGCCCTAATCCCTCGTCTGCACAGAAACGATGAAGTGGGTGTTGTCGGGAGTGGAGGAAGAAAGGAAATTCTTCCTTCCATGGCATCTGAAGGAGTATCATCAAGTTGGAGAAGAAGTGGAATTTGTGTTTTGTGTGAGTGATGAAGACAAGGGTGTGTTGGAATCTGTGTTGGGTGCAGAAGCTATTGCATACTTTATTTCTGCGGTTTCCAATAATTTCTTCTCCAGCGTGGTTGCTTCTGCTTCGGCTTTGGCCGGAACTGATGCTGGCCTCCGGCGGCGGCTGTGCCAGGTTCTAGAGGGTTCCAAGTGGAATTATGCTATTTTTTGGTAGGTTGTTAGGCTGAAATATGGTGGCTTCGCCTTGATTTGGGGCGACGGCCAATGCTGCGATCCCAAAGGGGGCGAAGCTGGCGATGGAGGATCTGAAGGGGATTGGAGTGGAGTTAGTAAGGGTGATAAAGAGGAGCTGCGAAAGAAGGTGTTGCATAAGCTTGATGCATACTTTGCTTGCTCTGTTTCGAAAGAGGCGAATTATGCAAGATTAGATAGGGTTTCGAATTCGCATATGTTTTACTTGGCCTCAGTATTATATATTTGGTTTCGATTTGCCTTGTGGCCCTGGTGGCTCTTTCAAGTTTGGCAAATCAATTTGGGTTTCTGATTCTGCTAGCTATTCAAACCAACTAGAATCAAGATCATTTCTTGGGAGATCAGCTGGTCTTCAAACGGTTGTTTTTTGCCTCTTAAAGCCGGAGTTGTTGAGCTTGGTTCCGTGGAAACAGTGCCAGAAGACTTGGGCGTTTTGGATTTGGTCAGGACAGCATTTGGTGCGAGTAAGTTGCCCTTTGGATCTTCACCCGGTTTTCAGAGTCATTAAGACATTACAGGAGCATCAAATCATGGCTCCAGAGTCAAGTGTTTTAACATCGGAGGGAAAGATGATTCAGACACTCTCCATAAGAGCGCAGGACAGCAAGACTGCTGCAATACAATTGAAAGAAAAGCTTGAAGCATTCATATCCAAAAACTAATAAGTTTTTAGAAAAGATTATATATTTATCATGTGGCATGTTAATGCAATGCAACAATGTTATTGTTAGGTATACATGATAGTGCTCTTAGTATACTTATATTAATAAGATTGTAAGTTAAAATCATTTTGTAAGTTAAGTCGTAAGATGTGGTCCTTGTGGCTCTCTT
Organism: Arachis duranensis; assembly: GCF_000817695.3. Lineage (NCBI taxonomy): Eukaryota > Viridiplantae > Streptophyta > Magnoliopsida > Fabales > Fabaceae > Arachis > Arachis duranensis. The sequence continues at coordinate 35,769,851 of NC_029779.3, read as the reverse complement.
TGAACTAGCCTGAATTATATATTTACTTAAGATAAATAACATGAATTGAATTAAATTGAATCTTCCCTTTATTTTTCACTTGTTCAGTTAACAAATTTTGGACTAAATGTTGGATGAGGAGTTCTTTTCTCTTCCCCCCATCTTCACTTCTTCTCCACTTTGATGATACTCCTTCAGATGCCATGAAAAGAAGAATTTTCTTTCTTCCTTCACTCCCCACAACACCCACTTCGCCGTTTCTGTGCAGATGAGGGATTAGGGCAGAAAAATTTAAAAGATTGCTTGGTAACGAAACGGTGTCGTTTTTGTCTCCAGAGACTTATGTGTCCTGTTTCGAAAAGCTTCCTGCCACGTGGGCTCCATAACGGCCAGGTCAGCGCCACCTCTGCCAGGTCAGCGTTTTCGGTCCAACCCAAACGCCTGAATTAAACGGAAGAGTTGAAATGTCCACATTTTTCGAGAGTAAGAGATTTGAATGTATTTTCCGTTTTTTGATAACGAAAATATCCGAAAAAAAATGTTAAGAACCTATTTGTCTTTTACTCTTTCTTTATTTACCTTCGGTGTTAGCATTTTTACCGTAACTATGACCAGCCAGCAAAAAGTCATAGCCCCCTTTGATATCTAGGTGTCAAAAACTCATTGGTTGGCTCCTTGTAGCCACCATAGTTACAGGAAAACTGACGCCACAGAACGCACTTAGTTTTTTTTTATTTAATTTTAATTTTAATTTCAAACATGAATTCACTAAGAAGTGAATATTACCACTCCAAGATTGATCATATCTCTTTTGATTTGGGTGATACTACTTCAATCTAAAATATATCTATAAAAATTTCTTATTAAATTAAAATAACATTATCAATTTTGAAATAACAATATTCACTCCCTGTTTCTTATTTCTTAAGCAAATTATCAGAGCTGGTCTTGCTGTTTAAAGAAAAACTGACTATTTATTTCCTTTATTCGAATATTACTGTGGAATCAAGAATTCAAGATAAATCATATGTTGGTAGTGCTTTGCACATTATTTTTTTATGTAGTTTACACATTGTTAATTCGTTATTGGTTACAGCCACAGGTGTTTAGATATAGTATTAGGTTGTTTCATGACCATTAGCAAGACTATCCGCTGCCATGTTTGCACTCGTTTGAACCAGATAAAAACTAAAGGAGAGAAAATCTAAAATAAAAAACGTAAATTAATTACATAAAATATAAAACGTAACAAAATTTAAATTTTAAATATTAAAATTGTTAAATTTAGTATAAATTTTATAAAATCGACTAATTTATTTAAAATTATAATATCAAAAAATTTTAAAAACTAAATCGAAATTCTAGCTATTATGCTATAGTTGTTGCCTTGTTGGTTATTAACTTCTTTTTAATTGCCAAATTAATCCCTTTTTTTTTGTAAAATATCCGTAGTTATATAATACTGAATAGTAGGACAATTACCTTTTTTTTTTAATACACACTACTACCAAGTTGGGTTGGTCTAGTGGTTAGCTCACTAGTCCGCTTAAGCAATTGTCGGGGGTTCGAATCCCGCCTTATGCATGCAGCAACCCATTGGCCAGCGGCAAACCCTTAAATGGAGCTCAGTACCGCGACGGATTAGTCCTTGAAAAAAAAAAAAAAGTGCAAACATAATTCTACCACAGAAAATTAGTTACTACTTTTCTTTTAGAGAAAATGATGTTTGCATTATATTTTGTACATATATTTCTTGTATATCTTCTTTTTATAATATAAATAACAAACTTTATACACATTCATTTCTTGTACGGTAGCTCTCAACCAATTTCTTAAATGTATGTGTGATTGGAGTAGAGATACAATGGTCAAAATCAGAATTGAAGAAACACATGCAGTTAGTAACATGATCCAGAATAGCATCTTAGAAAACATTGTTCCCAGTAGGCAGAGTAAGAAATAGAACCATGAACTTCGTCAAAATGGAGTGCTTTCTTGAAAAATCTTCTCCAAGAGTAGTGGCCATGAAAGTAACGATCAGAAACAAAGACTTGAAGAACTTGTCGAGAAACGCTAGCAGATTTGCGAGTTTGTTTTTCTTTTCATTATACTGGAACTCATTCCTTTCAATGTGCACTTTGTGGATTGCATTGAACGGCTGAGAAGTTTAACTGATATAAGCCTTTATTTCGGCTCAGGGAAAATTGATCGAAATTCATTTCAGCGCACTGGGGAAAATCTGTGAGGCTAAAATTCAAACATGCAAGAATTTTCAAGTAACTGATATATGCCAATTCCATTTCACTAACTTGAACAGTTTTGTTAGAAAAAGTAACTTGTGCCCTATCTAAACTTTATATGTAAATTCATCACCAATTTATGCATACTTTATAGTTGCCTCTGCAATGTGATTTCTTTAAGCTCAGTTGAAGTTGTAAGTATTTACTCACACCGTTGATTTTTCTCCATTGCAGATAGGCTGAAGCTTAGAGCGGCTAGTGAATATAGATATCTTAATCACAGTGACTGCATGCAATAGGTGGTGTTAATGTTGCTAAAAAATTAAGACACGTAAAACTAGTGAAAGAATGTTTTGGGACAGGGGTGCTAACTTTACTTATCAATGGTTTCAATTTGTAGTGTGATTGGTCTCTATGTTAGTCCTTAACAGTATAGTGAACAAGTTAAACAACAGTTTCGATTGGGTATAGTTCAAAGTGATGAGCATTCAAATAGTAAAAGGTGATCGTTTGGTCTAATAGTTGTGGAGTTATGGAATATAAGAGAAAGGAGTCTTTGATAATTAGCTGGCCAGAAAAAGATGCCATATGTAATTTTCCTTTCTGTTTTTTCTTCCATTTAAGCTTGTGTAATGTTGTGTATTACATGTGTTGTCAGTAACAAGAAAAGAAAAGTGTTTAATGGATACAATCATTAAAGTTTCTATCAGTAATGCAACTTAAGGCTAGTAAATATGCTGCCCAAAAATAATTTACTAAAGAAAAAATCTATATATGATGTTTTTAATTTGTTATCGAGGTTCCAATTCTGTAACGCTCAATTCGTTTTTACAAGAGGAGGAACTTGTGCCTTCAGAAGATTCAGCAACAAAAAACGTAGGATATTTGGGTTGAGGTAAATCAATTTCAGTTCCAAGCATGAGAACCACTGATGACATGGTTGGCCTATCTTGGGGATGCTGTTGTGCACATAGGAGGCTGATGTGGATGCAACGTTGCACTTCAGACACATTCCATGTCTCCTTCAACCATTCATCCACCAATTCTAATGACCTTCCTTGTTTCCATAGATCCCATGCCTATTACACACACATTTTAGTAATGTTATCAACTTGGATATAGTCAAAAGGCTTAAATGTCTCAATTAGATGGTGATACAAGTTAAATATCAAGTAGGAGATTCAATAACACATTGACATTTAACATTATGTCATCTTTGACAGAGCATTAACAGTAAAAATCAAAATTAAATAGTTAATTTAATCTTTGTAGATCCTCCAACAAAAAATTGCAAAATTCAAAATACGAATCACAAATTTTGCCGGACTAAACTTAATATGAGGTATACCAAAAGAGGAAGAAAAATTATCAAACTCACATGTCCATATAGGTTGACATTGGAACTTGGATAATAAAATCTTCTATTTTTTCTTCCTGATATTATCTCGAGTAGCAAAATACCGAAACTAAAGACATCAGATTTTACCGAAAAATTTCCATGAACAGCATATTCAGGTGCCATGTATCCACTTTACATAGACAAAATAAAAATTATGCATTGATTAGTAAACACTCAAAAAGTTTTAATTTTTCTTTAAGAGAATATAAAAGAAATGTAGAGTTCAACTTACACAGTTCCCACTACTCTATGTGTATTTCCTTTACTTTGATCCCCTCCAAAACTTCTAGCTAAACCGAAATCTGAAATCTTTGGGTTCATTTTACTATCTAATAGAACATTACTTACTTTAAGATCTCTATGTATAATCCTTAGTCTTGAATCTTGATGAAGATATAATAAGCCCCTAGCAATTCCACAAATGATGTTAAAGCGCTTAGGCCAATCCAAAGTCTTCTTTCGCATTTGATCTAGTCATGATGCAATAATATTTTCATCAAAATTAGAATGTTGTGAAAATTGACTATAACTACATAGAGGAATGTTATATGCATTATTTTTGTGTATATTTCTCTTATACATCTATTTTTGATGTTAAAGTAATTGATAAAATGTGAGAGAAGTAGTTTTTTTTTTCTCTCTTTAAAAGAGTGTACAAAAGAATATATACATACAAAAATAATGCAAACATCAGTTAACTTCATTTCTCTAACTATATATGTAACTAGAGACATAGGGTAACTTGTTGGGTACTAACCAAAAATAAAATAGTCTAAACTTCTGTTAGGCATGTATTCATATACCAACAATTTCTCTTCCTCATGAATGCAACAACCAAGAAGTTTTACAAGATTACGGTGTCGAAGTTTGGCTATTAGTTTGACCTCAGTTTTAAATTCATTTAAACCCTGTCCAGAACTTCTTGAAAGTCTCTTTACAGCAATTTGTTGTCCATCATCTAATACGCCCTGAATAACAGATGGCATATACAAATTAATTAATATTCCCTTAGTTGCATACTCAGTACTTGTATGTTCTACAAGCAGTAATTTAGCGATGTTAGAACCTCACCTTGTATACAGGTCCAAAACCACCTTCTCCAAGCTTGTTATTGAGAGAAAAGTTATCAGTAGCCATAGCTATTCTTGATAGGTCAAGTAATGGAAGCTCCAGATCCCCTTCTTGTTCATTGGCCTGACTAAGCATCTCACCAATCCTTACTTCTTCCAATGCTATTCTCAAAGGGAAGATAGTATGAAAATAATGGTCTAAGAGAGAAATTTATTATGAAGTGTGAACTACAGAATGAGCAAAGGAAGAAATAGTGAAAGTTTGGGTAATTTAATGAATTTATGAACTACAGGACATTTTATTTTATATAAAGGATAATCCGAAATTTATTCGGCACATAAGCACCCAAGTTCAGATTTCGTTTAAGAAAAATGTTAGTTGAACAAGTTATTTATATAACCCAAGTTTAACCAAGTCTTTCTTCTTCTTATGCATCTCTTCTTTTTTCTTCAATTGGTCTTTGTTGTGCTAATAAGCTATTGGACTAACTTGATTATCAGAATGAGTAGGTCATGTATCATCACCGTTCTCTTTATAATCCAAAAAGATAGCACAATTATAATTTCTCTAATATTACTAAGCAGGAGGAATATAATGTACCTTGTGGCTCTGTTTTTTTGGTGAGCATGTACCAAGAAGCCAAGATCATACCCAAAATCACAACAGCAGCACTGCCAACAACTACTCCCACCACCTTATGGTCGCTGCGCCGGTGACTTCGGCCTCCGGGCTCTGATAGATTAATACCCGGTCATGGCAGACAAATAACATTAGAATTTACAAAAGAAACGAAAGAAATCAAATCAAACCTGCTTGGTCAAAAGCAGGCATTCGAATATAAAGATATTGGCGTCCTTCCTGTATGACCCTAACGTCAAACAAATCACCACTCCACAATTTGCATTCACCACTCTCAATTTCTGTATAAGCCGCCATGCAAGAACAGTTACTCTTGCATTTCTCCTTGCAACCCTCGGCTTTCAAACTTTGGTTGAAGAAAGAATGATAATAAGACGTGCCAGTGGGTTCTTGGAACACAGCATAGGCAACGAAGACGTCGGTGCTACAATTGAATGGTTTCTTTCTGACGCAGCCGTGCGTGTAGTCGAGGCTATCGAAGGCAGTGGGAGACTTGGGTGTGAAACCATCCAAGCATCCACAAGCTAGCGGCTTATTAACATCGCAGTTTCCATTGGGTCCGCAAATTCCAGGGAAGTCGCAGTAGGTTTCGTTTCCTCCAGAAGAGGATGATACGCTGTCGTTTTGGCTCTCTTCAGTTAATAGAAAATTAGCACTGCTAATTAGCATCAAACTCAGAACCACTTCCATCATCTGCGTTTTATTTTTTCGGTGTTGTGATGAGTTCCAATTCCAGACCGCAGGATGGGACATGGATTGGAACTCAAGGTGAAGGGAAGTCCGCTAGTTCTCTCTTTTTTTTTTCAACCCGAAGAAAGAAAAAAGGTTGACTTAAATCGATCCGCAGTTGACCCGCATTGCTAGCAGTGCTAGTTTCACACTTTCACTTGGATTTTGTTTTGAAGGAAGCTGACAACTTGTGGAGAGAATGAAGTTGAGTGAATAAGTCTTTTTCATGGTAATTAGTCTCCATAAAGATTTACTCTTTAATTCTTCACATTGGATCATCGTGTGATCATGTACCCCTTTTTTATTCCTATAAAATATACATAATATCAGATTTAGGTTGTTTTACTTAAATAAATTGAAGAGGAACCAAAATGACATGAATCCCCTAAAAAAATTTTAACACACTAATCATCTCTTTCTATATATATAAAACAATGCGGTCTAGGATAATTTATGTTTAAAACTTCTTTTATAAGGATAATAAGTATTTAAAAATATAATTAAATCGTCCCAAGATATTAAACATAACATTTTTCTAGCTTAAAACATATCTGGATTGGACGATTTACGTGAGAATAGGTAAAATACAAAGACTCATTACAACTTATGTATGAATGGCTAAAGTGCAAAAAACCTGTGACGATTTATATGGAGAGAAAGTCTATAAATTAAGGGGTATGACGTAATCCGTGTCTAAACGTGTAAAAAGAAAAGAAAAATGTTTGAGAGTGTATTGTTTGTTAATTTTTTTTTTCAAAGATAATAGGTTATATTTCATTAATTATTAAAAAATGAAATATAAAGATGTCCAAAAGCAGTACAGCATAATAAAAGGTGGAGATTTCCCAAAAACACTACACTGAAGGTATTCATCCAACGGTGCGTGGTCGAAAAACGAAGAAAAATCTTAAAGAATAAATAATGATAAATCAAATTGAATGCATCTAAGAGCTTGTCTCATGGAGATGACGACTTAAACTGGGAGTTCTTTGGATTTCAAGGAGCAACTTGACAGAGCTTGCTAGAATGGCAGACGACATAGAAGTAGAACCTTCAAAAATCAACTGGTTGCGAGCTTTCCAGCAGTTCCAGCAAATGATGGCAAGCAATTGAGGATTACGGTCAGCATTCTTCAACGGGTTAAGCATCTCTGTTGATGCAATCCACCATGTCCAAAAGTCGTTAGGACTCTGAGGGGGAAGACAGTCACGAAGATAACTCTGAGACCATACGTCTTTAATTCTAGAGCAATCGATCAAACAATGAGTGATTGTTTCCGTTGCTTCATGACAGCAACGACATATTGGTGATATAGATGGGATGTGGTGATGAATCTGAGCAAGCACCGGAAGCCGGTCATGGAGAGTTTTCCAAATAAATAGCTTAATTTTGTGAGGCAAATTCAACTTCCATAAATCAATCCACGGCTTTTTCTGCTGCATATAATTAGCGCAAAGCTCCAGAGGTGGATGGTAAAATAAATAGCCTATTTTGTAATCTGAAGCTGTATCATATTGCTTGGATTTGTTCAAATCCAATTGTAATTTGTCCCTACTCTGCTGAATTTTAACTGACAGAATCCTGTTTGCAACGTCTTGGGGAAATAGTTCTTGAATGAGATTCTGATTCCAATTTCTATCTTCAGTAATTAGATCTTTAACTCTTGGAAACAACTCAGAAATAGCCTGTCTATTTGGCATGTCAGAAATCATTAAAGGATACGGAGGAGGCAGCCAAGGATCCTCAAAGGTTCGGATATCGTCACCAGTACCCACAGCCCAATTAAGAACTTTTTCAACAATCTTTCGGCCTTCCAGTATGCTCCTCCATCCCCAAGAAGGTAAGACTCCAATTTCTGCCGTTATAGCATTACCATTGCTAAAGTATTTACCTCTTAAGATTTTGGATAATAAGGAAGTAGGCTGTGTTACAAGTCGCCAAAACTGTTTGCCTAAAAGTACCAGATTTTGGATTCTGAGATCTTTAAATCCAAGGCCTCCTTCTTTTCGTGAGCGAGTCATAGTGTCCCAGCTAATCCAAGCCATCCTCCTTTTAGAACCTTTTTGTCCCCACCAGAACTGAGAAAGTAGAGAGTGAATTTTCGAAATTAAACCATCAGGCAACTTGAAGCAAGACAATGTATAAATAGGAATAGCTTCTCCCACTGCCTTAAGCAATACGTGTCTACCACCTGACGAAAGAAGATTGCGCTTCCACCCTTGGATTCTTTTCCGAACCTTTTCTTTGATCATACTAAAAGAAGCCTTTTTCGATTTAGAGGCTGTAGAAGGCAAACCAAGGTATTTATCCTGAGCCCCAATATGATTAATATTCATAGAGTTAGCCAGTAGTGTGCGAGTAGTGGACAGAGTGTTGTGGCTAAAGAATACAGCAGATTTATTAAGATTTACCCTCTGGCCACTGATGCTTTCATAAGAATTCAATAAATGCAGGATATTTGAACATGCTTTAGGATTAGCCTTACAGAATAAAATGGAATCATCAGCAAACAGGAGGTGGTTGACCTTGGGATATCGCCTATGTATCTGAAGACCCTGAATTAGTTTGTTTTGTTCTGCCTTGTGTAGCAAGAAGGAGAGACCTTCTGCACAAAAAAGAAAAAGATAGGGGAATAGAGGATCTCCTTATCGAATACCTCTATTTGGTTTGAAGAAACCATAAGGTTGTCCTTCCACAATAACAGAATAAGAAACAGTTGTCACTAATTCTCGAATCCACATGATCCACCGGAAGTCAAAACCAAACTTCTCCAATATAAACCAAAGAAAGTGCCATTCCACCCTATCATATGCCTTACTCATATCTAATTTTAGCGCCATTTCATTTTCGAGACCCCTTTTTTTGTTCTTCAAGTAATGCATACACTCGTGAGCAATTAGGATATTATCAGAGATTAATCTGCCTTTAATAAAAGCACTATGCGCAGGGCTAATTAGTCTATTCATCATACCCTGAAGCCTATGTACAAATACTTTGGAGATAATCTTGTAAAAGACTGAAGATAGGCTTATTGGTCTTACCTGAGTCATATCTTTAACATCAGAGATCTTGGGAATAAGACAGATCTGAGTGTGGTTAAAACCCTTCAAGATTCTGCCCCCAGAAAAGAAGCTCTTAACTGCTCGAAACACATCACCACTAAGTATGTTCCAGAAGCTTTGAAAAAATTTTGCTGTCATACCATCATCTCCTGGAGCACTTTGAGGATGAATGCTAAATGTTGCGCGTTTCACTTCCTCCATAGTCACTGGTCTTTGAAGCCTACGGTTCATGTGAGCTGTAACTTTAGGTTCAAAATCAGTAAACAGAGGTTCAGGGTTCTCATGACAAGTGGAGGAAAAGATGTCCTTGAAATAAGATTCAGCCACAGAAGCAATACCAGCATTTGAAGTAGCCACTTCACCATCATTGCCAGTTAGTTGCCAAATTCTATTCCTTCGGGTTCGATTTCTAAATTTCTGATGGAAGAAAGCTGTATTCTGATCACCAGATTTGAGCCATTTGACTCTAGTCTTATCTTTCCAATAAGATTCCTCATTTTGCAATGCTTTTTCAAGTTTGTCCTCTATTTCTGAAATGATGTCGCCTCTATGAATTCCTGCTAAACGAAGTTCCTCTAATTCCGACTGTAGTAAATCAATCTCCACCTTCGAATTAGATCTGTGTTCTTGCTGCCATTTGACAATCTTATGCCGACAACGCTTTATTTTTTGAGCTAGGATATACATGGCTGAACCATCAATCTATTCATGCCAAACCTCTCTAACAATCTGCCGTATTTCATCATTGGAACACCATCTTTCTTGGAATTTGAATCGGCGTTTAGATCTCTCAATTCTCGGATTAGAGTCTAGGATAAGAGGGGCATGATCCGAGCCTGATTCTGACAGTCTAAGAACCGTTGCATTGGGATAGAGTTGCTGCCAATCAACTCCTACCAGGAATCGGTCCAGTCTTTCCTGTATCAACTCATCACTCCTCCGTCTATTTGACCAAGTGAATGGTCTTCCGACCATACCAATATCAATCAGGGAATTATCATCAATAAAACTATTAAAGGTTCCAATAGAAGAAGGAGATTTAGCACCCCCACCTTCTTTCTCCAATTCATTAGAAATGGCATTAAAATCCCCCATTAACACAATCTTACCATCGAATTGTTGGGTGACTGAAGTTAATTCAGCAAATTGAGCCATTCTATGTTGATCATTTGAACTGAGATAAACACCTAGAACACCATAGGGATCATTAGAACCAGCTGTTAGAACTGATGCCGCAATAAAAAATCTACCATGCTGTAAAATCTGAACAGTACAACCATCCCTCCATGCCATTGGCAAACCCCCTGATAATCCATCCGGATCTACAATAAATCATTCCTTGAAACCACAAGATCTTAGTTTTCCTTCAACTTGTCGAGATTGATTTTTTGTTTCACAGATAAAACCAACCTTGGGGGAGTAGGATTTGCAAATCCCTTTAAGATTGTGGATTGTCAGGGGTCTCCCCAAATCCCGACAATTCCACGAGAGCAGTTTCATATTTCTTTGGGTACCACTTGAAGGCTGGCACCCTCCACTGTCATAGCAATTATATGAGGGTTCTGAGTCTCTGATTTGTTGTTCATGGTGTAGAGAAAATCAGAATTGGTATTCAATGATTCCAAAGAGACATAAGATATATGGAATGAGTGAATTAGAAAATGGAATGAATTAAAAGAGCAATGAATTGGGAGAGAAAACGAAAATTAGGGAGCTAAGTGAAAAAGAAATTAAGAAAAAATAAAAAATAGAAGAAGATGGAAAAGAGTTTGACGAAGAAAAGACAAAGAAAGGTGTAACCATGGAGGTGGCGCAGTGAAACCCTAGCAGAGCGTCGGGCGCTAGATGAGGAGTACGTACTCCCACTAAAAAAATATTGTTGTTTGTTAATTCATCACCGAAAAAAATTGATAAAAACATAAATGAGGGTGTTAGTAACACAATTATATTAGAATATCATAATTAGGGAATAAAATCAGGAAAATATAAAAAAATTAAAAAAAATTAATGTAATTTATTAAGATATTATTCTATAATGAGTGTACTTTAGCGTACTGTTGGTCTATATATTGATAAGAACTTTGTAATTACGTATGAGAAATATGAATAATAAAAATAATACTTTTTTTTCGTTTTTTTCCTAAACCCTTTGTACCATGGTAACATGGTATTAGAGTAAAGTTAGGTTCTAAGAATTCAAACGGACGAATTCACATTACAAATTGCAAATATGCCATGCAATAGTTTTGGCATGCGTTCATCACAAACCAATTCTAACAATTTGTCAATTGGTTTCAAACTAAACGGATATAATTATCCATTATCGGCAACTCTGATGGAAAAAGCAATTGGTAGAAGAAGAAAGAAGAAACACACAAAAAAACTGCTTTAAGATTGTGGGTTATTGGTAGAAAAATAATCCCAAATCATCAAAAAATCAGAGTAAGGGAGCCACCGCTGTAAGCATCCCAGAGGTCACCAGCAGTGGCGAGGCCAGAAGAGAGGAAGCAAGTCATGATGGCAAGGCAACAGCGACAGTAAGCGCAAGGCAGCAGCGACCCAATATAAAGGGGAAACCCAAAATCAGAATCCAATTAAAAAGATAAATGAATGGATTTTCGATTGTGGGGCTACCGATACTATGACTCATGACCTTCATGATTTTAACAGCATGACTATACCCTCAAAAGCCCATATTGAAACAGCTAGTGGAAAATTAATTGATATTAAAGGAGGAGGCTCCATTACTTTTTCAGAAAAAATTGAAATTAAAAAATTGCCTCTATGTCCATGTACTATCATTAAAATTATTGTTTGTTAGTCAAGTAACAAAAGAACTAAATTGTGTGGTACTCATGTACTCTACCTTTTGTCTTTTACAGAACATTCTTACGAAGATCATTAGACGTGGTACTGAGCGAGAAGGCCTTTACTACGTTGATGAAGTAGCACACTAGGGTCATGCCATGCTTGATCACGGAACGGTTACTAAACAACTTTGGTTATGGCACAGGCGTCTCAGACATCCTTCATTTGGGTACCTCAAGTTACTATTTCCTAATCTTTTTACAAGTAGTACTGAACCCCTCAAATGTGAAACTTATATTCGTACAAAAAATCACAGTTTCTTTTCCTCCAACCAACACTAGAGTCAATTCCATTTTTTCTCTAATACACTCAGATGTGTGGGATTCAGCTCCTATTTCCCATAATAATTTTTAATTTTTTGTATTATTTGTGGATAATTTCTCTCGCATGACTTGGGTATATTTTTTAAAACACAAATCTGAAGTACCTGATAAGTTCTTTGCTTTCTACCAAATGATTCAAACTCAATTCAACAAGAAAATCCAAGTACTTCGCTCAGATAATGGTGGGGAATTTATAAACTAATCAATGCGCAATTTTTTTTATGAAAAATGGTCTTATTCATCAAACTTCCTGCCCAAATACACCCCAACAAAATAGTGTGGCTGAGTGATGATCGTAAGTTACTTGAGATGACCCGAGCCATGCTTTTTGATGCACAAGTTCCAAAATTTTCTTGGCCTAAAGCTATAGCGACCTCTGCCTACTTACTAAATCGCCTACATATCCAAGTTCTCCACCACAAAACACCCTTACAAGTCTTGGCTACTCAAACTGCAATTCCGCTTATTCTAACCTTACCACCTCGAGTATTTGGATGTTCCGTCTTTGTCCATATTCCCAAAGCCAATAGAACCAAACTTGATCCTTGTGCAGAAAATGTGTTTTCGTTGGGTATGCTACACACCAAAAGGGGTATAGGTGCTACAATCCAATCACTCGTCGTATTCATGTGACCATGGATTGTGATTTTTTAGAATCTGAATTTTACTTCAGCCGCCAACATGGCATTCAGGGGGAGAACAATAATGAATCACCAAGTTGGCTAAATAACTTTTGTTGCCCAGAAACTATTCAAACAGAGCAAGTAGATGGAGCCACCGAGCATACTTCACTCAACGTAGAAAATAACTCAGTACATACAACCAGTGAGAGTCCTTTTGAGAATGTCAGACAAGAGGTAAGTAATTGTCAATCTGATAATTTACTCTCTATTTTTAATGAAGCCACTAACAATAACAGTATAGCACTGAAACATGAAGAACCATAGTCCAATACCTTTATTCTTCCTCCAAGAAGAAATAGAGGGATGCCTCCTGATCGGTACTCACCAGAACATATTCCCCGTAACTCAAGATACCCGATAAGAGTGGCTAGAGAAGGGATAGCAGATGTTGCAAAGGCTTTTTTTGTCAGACTCTTAACAGAAGACATTCCAAGAATTGTCTGCGAAGCCAATGAGAAAGCTGAATGGCGAAAGGCCATGAATACAGAAATGGAAGCTCTAGAGAAGAACGGAACTTGAGAAAAGTGTATCCTACCGTCAGAAAAAAGCCAGTCGGATGCAAATGGGTTTTCACCATTAAACACAAGGCAGATGGCACTATTGAACGGTACAAGGTAAGGTTGGTGGCCAAAGGTTATGCACAGACCTATGGTATCGACTACAGTGAAACTTTTTCACCAGTTGCAAAGATTAATACTATTAGGGTGTTGTTTTCAATAGCAGCAAATGAAGATTGGCCACTCCATCAATTTGACGTCAAGAATGCTTTCTTGCATGGAGATTTGAAAGAAGAAGTGTACATGGAAGCTCTTCCAAGTTTCTCAACATGATTTAGAAAATATGAAGTTTGCCGGTTAAAGAAGGCTCTTTATGGACTTAAACAATCTCCACATGCCTGGTTTGGAAGATTTACAGATGCCATGAAAAGGTATGGGTACAAGCAAAGTAACTCTGATCATACCCCTTTTTTTTTTGAAAAAACGGGGAGATTTAATCACTTCCCTAATAATCTATGTAGATGATATGATCATAATGGGAAGTGATGTTGAAGAAATTGAAAAATTAAGAAGGAACCTATTTACAGACTTTGAAATGAAGGATTTGGGAAGACTAAAATATTTCTTAGGAATAGAGGTTCTATGATCCAGCAAAGGAATCTTTATCTCCCAAAGAAAGTATATCTTGGACCTTTTGCCAGAAACAGGAATGGTGGATTGCAAATCAATAGATACGCCCATGTAAGTTAATCACAAGTTGAAGATAGTAAAAGGTGCCACCCTAGCAGATAAAGAAAGGTACCAGTGACTGGTTGGAAAACTAATTTACTTATCACATACTCGGCCTGACATAGCTTATGCTATGGGAATAGTAAGTCATTTTATGCATAAGCCACAAGAAGATCATATGGAAGCTGCCATGAGGATGGTTCGATATTTGAAGGGAGCTCCAGGAAGTGGAATCATTTTCAAAAGGAATGGCCATTTGAAGGTTGAGGCATACACCGATGCAGATTGGGCGGGCATCCCAAATGATAGAAGATCAACAGCTAGTTACGTTACACTTGTTGGAGGCAACCTGGTAACTTGGAAAAGTAAGAAGTAGAAAGTTGTATCTCTTTCAAGCGCGGAGGCAGAATTTTGACGGATCGTTAAAGGCATCACTGAAGTATTGTGGATAAGAAAAATGATGATTGAGATTGGATTTCCACCACAATTGCCAAGCCAGTTGAAATGTGACAACAAAGCCGCAATCAGCATTTCAGAGAATCCCGTACAACATGATAGAACAAAACATGTTGAGGTGGATCGACACTTTATCAAAGAAAAAATTGAAAATGAAATTATTGAGCTTCCATTTGTGAGATCAGAAGATTAGTTGGCTGATATTCTTACTAAAGCAGTTTCAAGACAAGCCCTTGCTAAAGTTCTAACCAAGTTGATTATTGGTGATCCCACTACTCACCTTGAGGGGGAGTATTAGAATATCATAATTAGGGAACAAAATGAGAAAAATATCAAAGAGGATTAGAAAAAAAATCAATGCAATTTATTAGGATATTATTCCATAACGAGTATATTCTTAGCGTACTGTTGGTCTATATATTGGTAATTACCTTGTAATTACAGATGAGAAATATGAATAATAAAAATAATACTTTTCTAAATAATTCTTCGTTTCTTTCCTAAACCATTTGTACCATGGTAACAAATTATATATAATTTTAACACAATTATAATTTCTAAACAAATTAAAAAACTTGAAAACATAAATAACTTCTTTTATAATATTCTGCCCACAACCAATTTTGATTGCGCATAAGAGCTTTTATCGTATCTTTATGAAGACTACCACGATGAGTAGCAATTATACGGCCACTTGTGTTAAAAGAAGACTCAGAAGCAACAGTAGACACATGAATGACAAATATGTCTCTTGCAATTTTTTGAAGAATTGGAAACCTAACTCCATTCATCTTCCACCAAGCTAATATATCAAAATCAGGAGTTAGAGGATGAACATCTTCCTCTACATAGTGATCAAATTCCATCTTCACAAATGAACTTTTTTCCTTCTTCTTTTGTCTAATATACAATTGATAACCAACATCATCATCTTCATCTGCATTAACCTAAGCTCTTGTATAGATTCCACTGACATATTGCTTAAATTAGATGTATTCTTTTGATATTCATGAAGTAACTCATAGCATGCCTGTTTGATTCTCTCAACTTTCCTTGTGCATTCATTAGGATCTTCACATACTCTAACAAACTTATATTCAAACCCATCAAGCTTATACCTATGATCTAGAATTGCAGCAACACCCATAATGCCATAAATTTCTTCCTAATATTTATCAAACTTTCTCTTCATCATACATGCCATGCTACTAATAACTGGGTTAAGAGAAACAACCCATTTTTTCAATCCAACATGTATATCACATACTTTATTAAAGTAAATGTTGGCAGTTGAAACTTGAGTTCCAGAAAATAACTGAGTCACATCATAAAAAAGTTTTAATTTACCACAAATTTTTTTTGCAAGTTTCCATTCCTCATTACTTGGCACACTTTTATAATTGGAGTCTTTTTGTTTTAGTTGAACAAAGACATCTCTGTACAACCATGCAGTTTCTAACATTATATAAGTGGAATTTCATCTAGTCATACAATCAAGAGAAAATATTTTTGTAAAGGGAACACCTGACTTACTACACCAAGTCACAAAGGTTTCATGTCTTTTACTAGTTGAAGTCCAATACACCACACTATTACGAATTTTTTCCATACTTTCTTTAACTAAATTGAAACCATCCTTCACAATTAGGTTTAAAATATGAGCACAGCAATGCATATGCAATAACTTACCCCCTAGCAATAAATAATTTGAGTCTAGACATCCTAACAACACATTAATCATAGCATCATTTGTAGAACAATTATCCAATGTAATAGTTGATAATTTTCTAAGTTCCACTCCAACAAAACTTTCATTAATGCATTAGAGAGAACTTCATTTGAATGAGGAGCAGAAACATAAGTAAAGTTGAAAATTGTTATAAATATATCAGATAAAAAATATCACAAGTACAACAAGCATTAGAGAGTGATGGTTTCAGTGGCTAAGAGAAGGGGGGGTTGAATCTTAGCCCTCCTTTTTTGTGCTAACACTTGCTGACCTTCAGAGGAAAAATTTTCTGTTTTTTGCTCGTCACTGGACACGAGCAACTTTGTTTTGTCTCGTCCCTTGCCACGAGACTTTTTGTTTTGTCTCGTCACTTTGCACGAGATAATTCTGGTTTTTGCTCCTGTGTAGTAGAAAACAGAAATGGAGTAGAAAGAGAAGAATATTGCACCCAGATATATCCTGGTTTGGCTGCTAAGTGCAGTGCAGCCTACATCCAGTCTCCATCACAAACATGATGGAATTTTTCTTTTAATTTTGTACTCTCTGCCTTTTTCCGCTCTATGGCTTTTTCATACAAACCTCACTTGTTTGCCTTTTTCCATGAGACTCAAGACATGACAAAATTAAACAGAAAAATTACAAAATAGAGAACATTGAAGGAGAAGAGAAAACTGTTAGCTCAGGTAGCTCTGAGAACACTGTGCCTTGCACTCTCAAATTTTCTCCTTGCTTCAAACAGTGGTTGTTCCCCCTTTTTAAAGAAGAGAAAAGCCTCCACACTTGAAGCCAAAACAGAACCAACTTCTTCCTCCTTCAACAACACAGAACCTGTTCGGCCACACAGAGAGAGAAGAGATAACCATGCATTAACCAACATGCAATTACCTCTAGTCCTTTCTTGATCATCACCCTTCATCAATCCGGGCTCTCCATCCTTGGCTTCCTCTCCAAGATGGATTTCTGACCCTTGATGCCTCATGATGATAATGACTTCATCTGCTTCAATATCTGCCTTCAACCATCACTTCGCCACTCTAGCTACTCCCTGTGGTGGTTGAGCAGAATCAAAGACAAGCCATGCTTCAAGAATCTCCTCTAGCTGGCCGAATCTTCTTCTTCCATTTTTTAGCATAAAAGGCTCAAGATGATCTCACCAAATCTAACCACATTTGGTGAATATCTTAGCCACAACTCACTTTTATTTTTGTGTGTTTTCTTGCCATCATTAGCTTGATGGTCTTGATGCATGCAGCTTCTTCCTTTTCTTGGTTGAAGAACATTTCTTCCATTGTTTCCTGGACAAGGACCGAAGAAAGAAGAAGAAAGAGATGAGAGAGAATTAAAGAATCTGAAGAAAAGTAATGTAGAGTGGTTAAACACATTAATTTGAGAATAGCTTGCTTTTGCTTCCCTTAGCTTAGAGTGGCGTGTTTGACATAATAGCCATCAATCAATTCAGCTGAATTTTTCTCTCTCATGTTCCCCATGCATTAATTAATAATGTAATAGATTTTGAAATCCATGACATGGTTAAAGACTTGGTTCCGTTGGAAGCACTTTGCTTTCATTTTTTTCTTGGTTTCGGACCAAGCTTGGAACCTTTTATTACTAATAGAATTTGGGCTTGTAACATTGAGATTAAAACTGGCCCATTTGGTTAACATTTGCTTTCCTAATAAAATTGATTTCGGATCAAGCATGGAAAGCATTTATCAAAAATTAAGTACGGGCTTGGTTATAATATCATTGAGTTTGGCCCATTAAAACAATTCAGCCATTTGATAAGAAGCATGTAGCAAGGCTGAATGGCAACTTTAATTTGGGCTTGCATCAACTTTCCTTTTTTATTTTCGGCCCAATATCAAAACCTGCAGCACAAAATTATTAATTAACATATGATTAATGAAACTCAAATTAATAATTTTGTAATATATTATTTTAATAATGTTTGTTCATCATCAAATTAAATTAGAGTTTTCCAAACTCATCAATCTCCCCCTTGATGACAAACATTATTAAAATTGAAATGGAAAGAAATTTAAAGATTGAGTAAAGAATACTCCCTTTGAATTTGAATTTCTCCCCCTTTCTAAATGTCACATAGCTCCCCCTTGATGTATGCTTATTTTACCAAGGGAAGCACTAACCTGTAACATTTAAAATCAAGCTTCAAGAATAACAATGTTATTTAGCAAATTTTATAATGCTAAATGCTTGATTTATGAGCAGTTTTAATTGATAATCAAAACTCATTTGATATCATAAACTGATTTACTGCTCAAACTTCAAAAAGTATCCAAATATTTTTCAAACATTTTCCTGTTTAGGATATCAGAGCAAAACAACATGCTGAAAAATATTTGAAGAACAAAACAAGGTAGTTTTGATATTTAACACAATTTAAAGGAACTGCCAAAAATAAATTTTCAATCCAATCAAGTTTATCAATGATGAATCAACAGCCAGGCATCAAAATAAATCCAACATCATTATAAACCAAATGCCAAATAAACTAATCATGATAAACCAAATGCCAAATGCAGTTAAAACAGCAGTGACCATAGTAAAACCAATGCAATAACAACATGCATTCTTTGAGCAAGGGTGATCATGAATTTTCAAAAATGAAAATTTCAACCCTTGTTCCCCTGTTTTTTCAGCCCCTGTTTCGTTCCAATTTCAATTTTGGAATCTAAATTTCCTCCCCCTTTTGTCATCATGGGGGCAACTGCAAACAGAATTTATTCTATGAAACAAAATATGCAAAATATAACCAATATCCAAAATAATCAAGTGTTTAACAGAGTATCACAAAAGTAATCAATCAAAAGTTTGAATAACACTAGAATTCACATAAGACATCAGATAGATTGTACTCTTGATTCAGAATCAGCATTCTTGTCACCATCTCCTTCTCCCTTTATGAATGAAACCTTATTCTCAACATCTTCATTTGTTAGATCAACTTTAAAAAATTCAAAGATGCAGGTGAGAAACATCCCATATGGAAGATTAGGCCTTTTTGAACTTTTGACAGATTTCCACATGTGCCTTATCATAAGGTATGCAAATGATTTTTGAGATGAAGTAACGAGAGCAAAAAGGACAAGAAAGTCAGACACTGTTACCCGATGGCGTGGACCACTTTGTGGTATGAGAACATGAGATATGATCTTGTAAAGAAGAATTGTCTTATCTGGACCAAGTTCTCTGAGAGTTGGTGCCATACCATCCATTTTGGAGAGATTTTCGCAGGTGTGATTTAAAGCCATCTGGTAGGTGATTCCAACCTGTAAGTCCCATTTCTTAGACATGTATGCTCTTGGTCCTTCTTCTTTGTAACCTAGAGCCATCCCAATAGTTCCAGTATCAAGAATGATATGACTCTTCTTCACATATGAGTGGATTGTGCCATCAATAAGTCTCATGTTGGCGTAGAATTCACGGACTAAACCTGGGTAAACTGGCTTCCGGATGTGAAGCAGAGGAGTCCATTGAAGATTATCAAACAGAGAGGAGACATTGATCCCTTTGTTGGAGAGTGAGTCTAGGCTGACTAGATAAGTAGCACAGAGATCGCGTTCTTTCAGAACTTCATTGTGGAATTCATGGGAAGCACATGAGTCGAACCTAGATGGATCATAGTGAGAATGTGGCTTATGAAACCTTTTCTTGAAATCCCATGACTCCAAATTTGCTGGCTCCTTGGTGTCATTCAAGGCAATCCCTTTAAACTTCTAAGTGCTCTTTTCGGGTGTGTCCTTTTTGTTCATGATAATGAGAGTGAAAGGGTAGAAGATGAAAGAATGAATTGAACCTAATTGTGTGAGAGAGAATGGATGGAATAAATGTTGAATGAAAGGAGAATATGAGATAGTTAATGCACAAGGTGGGTGATTAATGACCAGGGTGGTTTCCAAGAGTTTGAAAAGATGGTTTCCTTAAATCAAGGGATTAGTTGAAAAAGAAGGATTTGATTTGACCTATGCTTCTTCCAAAAGATATGATAAGACAATCAAGAGATTTTGTGGATTTATTTTTCAAACAGAATGGGAAACTAACAAAACTGTCATGGTGGGGTCAAGGAATTTTGGTGGGGCCCATAAAATTTGAACTCTGCGTTGCCTCCCTCTTGACCACAGCTTCTTCCATTATGCCATTATTTTCATCTCGTCCAAACCTACGAGCAAAATAGAACAGAGTCACACATTCACAAATTTTCAATGAAGCTTAAATCAAACATTCCCAAACTTTTTCTCAAGGTGCAGAATCTGTCTTCACAGAGAGGTTTTGTAAAAAT
>NC_029779.3:35747198-35748967 GCF_000817695.3 Arachis duranensis | reverse complement strand
ATTATCACAAAATAAGGGTATACTATTGATTTTTAATTTGTAATCTTCCAATTGTGTTTTTAACCAAATTAATTGTGAGCAGCAAGCAGATGCGGAAACATATTCGGCTTCAGCAATGGATAGAGCCACTGTGGCTTGTTTCTTGCTTGACCACATGTTGAGTGAACTTCCAAGGAAGCAACACATGCCGGAGGTGCTCCTCCTATCCACTCGATCTCCCGCATAATCTGCATCACAAAAACCTACTGCACAAAAGTCATCAGATTTAGGATACCATAATCCATACTTACAAGTTCCCTTAATGTATCTAATGATGCGTTTAACAGCCGTAAGGTGGGATTCTTTTGGATGTGATTGAAACCTTGAACATACACCCACACTTTGGACTATATCCGGTCTAGAGGAGGTAAGGTACATGAGTGAACCTATCATTCCTCTATACCTTGTTTCGTCCACATCTTGGCCATCATCGTCTTTTTCAAGTTTAGTATTGGGATGCATAGGAGTGCCCATTGATTTGGAATTTTCTAGGCCAAACTTTTTGATAAGTTCTTTTGCATACTTTCCTTGGTGAATAAAGGTACCACTAGGAGTTTGTTTAATTTGGAGGCTGAGAAAGAAAGTAAGCTCTCCCATTAAACTCATTTCAAACTCACTAGTCATGAGTTTTCCAAACTCTTCACACAAGGAAACATTGGCCGAACCAAATACAATGTCATCAACATAAACTTGAACAAGAAGAATATCATCATTAGATGCTTTTATGAATAAGGTAGTGTCGGTGGTTCCCCTTTGAAAATGATTTTCCAACAAGAAGGCACTAAGCCTTTCATACCAAGCTCTTGGAGCTTGTCTAAGACCATAAAGAGCCTTAGTTAATTTAAAAACATGATTTGGAAATTCTTTATATTCAAAACCGGGGGGTTGAGCCACATACACTTCCCTATCAATAAAACCATTAAGGAAAGCACACTTAACATCCATTTGAAACATTTTGAAACCCTTATGGGCAGCATAGGCAAGAAGCAACCTAATTGCTTCCATTCTAGCTACCGGAGCAAAAGACTCATCAAAATCAATACCCTCTTCTTGATCGTAACCTTGGGCCACTAATCTAGCCTTGTTACGAACAACTTGTCCATCCTCACCAAGTTTGTTTTTAAACACCCACTTAGTACCCGTTACCTTCTTACCATCGGGATGAGGTACTAGTGTCCAAACCTTATTCTTGTCAAATTGAGCAAGCTCTTCTTGCATTGCTTTGACCCATGATGGATCTTCAAGAGCTTGTTGACATTGTTGGGCTCTATTTGTGACAAGAGAGCAAGATTGCTAGGTTCGGTTTGCTTTTTGGTGGATGATCTTGTTGTTACTTGGTATGCGAAATTGTGATCACTACAACTTCGCACAACTAACCAGCAAGTGTACTGGGTCGTCCAAGTAATAAACCTTACGCGAGTAAGGGTCGATCCCACAGAGATTGTTGGTATGAAGCAAGCTATGGTCACCTTGTAAATCTTAGTCAGGCAGACTCAAATGGATATGAATGATGAATAAAAATAAAGATAAAGATAGAGATACTTATGTAATTCATTGGTGGGAATTTCAGATAAGCATATGAAGATGCTTGTCCCTTCCGTCTCTCTGCTTTCCTACTGTCTTCATCCAATCCTTCTTACTCCTTTCCATGGCAAGCTTATGCAAGGGTTTCACCGTTGTCAGTGGCTACCTCCCATCCTCTCAGTGGAAATGTTCAACGCACCCTGTCA
>NC_029779.3:35746532-35746668 GCF_000817695.3 Arachis duranensis | reverse complement strand
AGTTCCGGCGTTTAACGCTGGGAATTCTGAGGGTGACTTTGAACGCCGGTTTGGGCCATCAAATCTTGCGCAAAGTATGGACTATCATATATTGCTGGAAAGCCCAGGATGTCTACTTTCCAACGCTGTTGAGAGT
>NC_029779.3:35745944-35746350 GCF_000817695.3 Arachis duranensis | reverse complement strand
CCAGAAAATACCTGAAATCACAGAAAAACACACAAACTCATAGTAAAGTCTAGAAAAGTGAATTTTAACTAAAAACTAATAAAAATATACTAAAAACTAACTAGATCATACTAAAAACATACTAAAAACAATGCCAAAAAGCGTACAAATTATCCGCTCATCATTACTCCTTGGGAGGGGTCACCAATGATGAAGTCATGAGGATAACCCTTCATAGACTTCCATTCTCTAGGCTTTCGGACAGGTGTAGAGCTTTGATGAACTTCTGGTGGTCTCACTGTTTCAGTTGCTCGTGCCTGCTCAGGAGACAGAACGGAAATTTCTCCTTCAATCTGACGAGACAAAACTGGACTAGCAGATTCTTCATTCTGGACAGATTTGGGATTTTCTTTGCTTGTTCCAGCTT
>NC_029779.3:35742811-35744104 GCF_000817695.3 Arachis duranensis | reverse complement strand
CAACTCTTCATTTTGCTTAAAACAATTCACATATGCAAGGACAGAATGGTCACTTTCACAGCTTCTAACTTGGGCTTTTAACTGCTTATTCTCTTCCACAAGATCACAAGCAGTTTCGGCCTCTCTTAGTTTTTCTTTGAGGAAATCATTTTCAGCTTTAAGAATGAAATTTTTTTGTTCAAGATCTTGATTCTCAGTTAGAAAACATCTTATTTTTTCAGAAAGATGGTTTATCATAAGATGAAGGTCTTCAGTGTCAGGGTTTTGAAATGATACCTGATCTATCTCATTTGCCATGAGACAGGGCTGTGATTTAGTCTCAGACTCTTCATCATCATCATCTGAGTCATTTTCCAAATCTTCCCATGTGGCCATCAGTCCCTTCTTCTTCACTCTTTTCGGCTTCTCTTCCTTTTTCAACTTGGGACAATCAGATCTGAAATGACCTGTTTCCTTGCAATTGTAACAAGTTACTTTGCTAAGGTCTTTCTTCATCTTCCTTGAGCTGCTGCCTTTGCCTTTGAGCTTCACCATTTTCCTGAATTTTTTTGCAAACAACACAAACTCTTTTTCAGAAGAGTTATCACTGGATTCATCATCCAGAGGGTTAGTCACAGAAGAAAAAGCAATTCCTTTCTTTTTTGAATCTTTTTTCAAATAGGAGTTTTCAAAAGCAAGTAGATTTCCTTTCAAATCATCAAGTGTTATGTAATCTAAGCTACTACTCTCAGAAATAATTAAAGCTTTTGTTTCCCACTCTTTTGTAAGACATCTCAACACTCTTCTCACTAGCACAGATTTAGAATGTGTAATTCCCAGAGCATCTAAGCCAACAATGATGGAGTTGAACCGTTCAAACAGTTCATCAATGGACTCTCCTTCCTTCATTGCAAACATTTCATATTCCTTGTTCAACATGTCTGTCCGAGTTTTCTTTACAATGGTGGTTCCTTCATGAGTGATTTGCAACTTGTCCCAGATTTCCTTTGCCGTTGTGCATCGTGATACTCGTCGGTACTCCTCAAAGCTGATAGCATAATTGAGCAGATTGGTTGCCTTGGCATTTAACTCCACCTTCTTCCTATCTTCCTCGGTCCAGCTTGCTTCTGGTTTAAGAGTGACTACTCCTTCAGCACTTGTGGTAGATGGGAATTGAGGACCTTCTAGGATGATCTTCCATAGTCTGTAATCCACAGCTTGTACAAATATCTTCATCCTCTCCTTCCAATAGGTATAATTTTTCCCATTGAAAAGAGGAGGTCTGTTGCTTGATTGACCTTCAGCCAGATTGTA
>NC_029779.3:35668747-35742471 GCF_000817695.3 Arachis duranensis | reverse complement strand
AAGTGCTAACCCAACTTACAAGGGGATTCCTACAGAATCATGATACACAACATAGATGAACAAAGGACCTCTAAGACATCTATGGCTTTTTCTTTTAATTTTGTACTCTCTGCCTTTTTCCGCTCTATGGCTTTTTCATACAAACCTCACTTGTTTGCCTTTTTCCATGAGACTCAAGACATGACAAAATTAAACAGAAAAATACTAAACAGAAAGCATTGAAGGAGAAGAAGAACTGCTAGCTTAGGTAGCTCTGAGAACTCTGTGCCTTGCACTCTCAAATTTTCTCCTTGCTTTAAACAGTGGTTGTTCCCCCTTTTTAAAGAAGAGGAAAGCCTCCACACTTGAAGCCAAAACCGAACCAACTTCTTCCTCCTTCAACAAACACAGAACCGGTTCGGCCACTCAGAGAGAGAAGAGATAACCATGCATTAACCAACATGCAATTACCTCTAGTCCTTTCTTGATCATCACCCTTCATCAATCCGAGCTCTCCATCCTTGGCTTGTTCTCCAAGATGGATTTCTGGCCCTTGATGCCTCATGATGATAATGACTTCATCTGCTTCAATCTCTGCCTTCAACCATCACTTCGCCACTCTAGCTACTCCCTGTGGTGGTTGAGCAGAATCAAAGACAAGCCATGCTTCAAGAATCTCCTCTAGCTGGCCGAATCTTCTTCTTCTATTTTTGAGCATGAAAGGCTCAAGATAATCTCACCAAATCTAACCACATTTGGTGAATATCTTAGCCACAGCTCACTTTTATTTTGGTGTGTTTTCTTGCCATCATTAGCTTGATGGTCTTGATGCATGCAGCTTCTTCCTTTTCTTGGTTGAAGAACATTTCTTCCATTGTTTCCTGGACAAGGACCGAAGAAAGAAGAAGAAAGAGATGAGAGAGAATTAAAGAATCTGAAGAAAAGTAATGTAGAGTGGTTAAACACATTAATTTGAGAATAGCTTGCTTTTGCTTCCCTTAGCTTAGAGTGGCGTGTTTGACATAATAGCCATCAATCAATTCAGCTGAATTTTTCTCTCTCATGTTCCCCATGCATTAATTAATAATGTAATAGATTTTGAAATCCATCACATGGTTAAAGACTTGGTTCCGTTGGAAGCACTTTGCTTTCATTTTTTTCTTGGTTTCGGACCAAGCTTGGAACCTTTTATTACTAATAGAATTTGGGCTTGTAACATTGAGATTAAAACTGGCCCATTTGGTTAACATTTGCTTTCCTGATAAAATTGATTTCGGATCAAGCATGGAAAGCATTTATCAAAAATTAAGTACGGGCTTGGTTATAATATCATTGAGTTTGGCCCATTAAAACAACAATTCAGCCATTTGATAAGAAGCATGTAGCAAGGCTGAATGGCAACTTTAATTTGGGCTTGCATCAATTTTCCTTTTTTATTTTCGGCCCAATATCAAAACCTGCAGCACAAAATTATTAATTAACATATGATTAATGAAACTCAAATTAATAATTTTGTAATATATTATTTTAATAATGTTTGTTCATCATCAAATTAAATTAGAGTTTTCCAAACTCATCAGAGAGCATATCTTATACTAGAAGCAAAGTTTAAGGTTTACCTCAATACTCGCATTTGCAAATCCCATTAACTATCATTGTAGTGTGCTGTAACAACCAT
Source organism: Arachis duranensis (assembly GCF_000817695.3). Taxonomy (NCBI): domain Eukaryota; kingdom Viridiplantae; phylum Streptophyta; class Magnoliopsida; order Fabales; family Fabaceae; genus Arachis; species Arachis duranensis. The sequence continues at coordinate 35,740,814 of NC_029779.3, read as the reverse complement.
GTATCCTTTTTCCTAGTTGGATATTGCCTACGGTTCTTCAACTAATATACCAATATCCAATTTAAATAACTATAACCAAATAATTCAGTAGCATCCAAAATATCTCAATAGTAAAAGTTACTATAGATATCTAATTGCATGGACCGAAAAATAGGCAATATATGCATGCAACAGAAACAGAAAAAAATGGGAAAAAAATCAATCATGGCCTCAGAGGCACAGAGTTAAAGGAAGAACCAACTAGCCAAAAAAATACCAATAGAAATAGAAAAAGCATGAACCCTAGAACTAGAAATATAATCTTTTGAATACAGAGAAGGAACAAAATCCCTAATAAATAAATAAATTATAAAAGAACCCAAAATATTGCAAGTCAAAGATCACTTTGAGAAAATTTTCAGTGAAGACCAAAAGTGTGCTAAAAAGGATAAATCAGTAGGGAAACAAGGTCACAGATTCAAACACAAAGTAAAGCCCCAATTTTCATGTTCAACCAACTAAACAAATCAACATGATGAACACGAAATTTACAAGAACTAAATATTACATGAAGAACAAATAAGCATGCTAAAAATACCAAGAAGAGCATGGAACAGCAGCGTAGAGAGGAGACAAGGTCACGAATCAGTGGCGTTGCGAGGAGAGCACAGAGGAGGAAGAAGAGTTGCAGCAATGGAGGAACGAGGAAGGACCCAAGGAGAGTTGGGGCTTGCGGTGAGGCACTAAGGCTTATGGCTTTGGGAAGAAACGGCGCTCCTAGCCTCCCACTTAATTTTAGGGTTTCTGATTTCTGAATCATGAATTATATATGATTTTTATTTTTGTTTAATTTTTATTTTATGATAACTTCATAAATATACAAATGCAATATATTAGCCTATCCTACCTGCAGGTCGAGTAGCCTATCCTACCCGAACGGGTTGGGTCGGATTAGGTACCCGCGGGTAGGGTATGTATTGCCAAATGTTACTTTCTTTGGTAAAATGCATATTGGTGTGTTTGTAAATCCATCAACGAGTTTGATGGATTTACAAGATAACCTAGTACATAAATTGGGAAAGTGTAGCAAAAAAGTGTGAAGTAAGTATTTTTTTTTTTAGAATTTCTATCTCACTTAAGCAAGACTATGTTAAATTTGAAAATTATAAAATTCAAGACGATGACAACATGCAAATTATATTTCATAGTCAAGTTAAATTTTTATATTTGGGTGCTATGGAGTTGTTTGCGAGGATGGTTGATGTGGATGGTAATTCAAGTGAATCTACCCCAAATTCTCCAACTGGCGGGATAGAGGGTAGTTATAGTGTCATTCCAACAGGTCAATAGGTTAGTGCCTACGTGTCGTCCTCGTCTTTTGCAGCATATTTGCATGCCCAGGCAGATAATGGAGATGACTTGGTTGATGTATGTACCTTTGGGGAGCTTGCACCTACAATGAGAGCAGCACTTGTATTGGAAGGTGCACCTATATTCATGGAGGTTAGAGATAGAGATCCAGTTACAAAATCTTTAAGAGACAATGATTCAAATTCAGAACCACCCATTATTGGTGATGATAGCAACAGTGAAGGAGACACAACACCTGTCGGAAGATCTCAAGTCTGGTCAAGCTCTCAGACACAATAGCACCATCTTCACTTCTCTAATTTGGATCTTGAGGCAATAAACCAATCTGCATTTCTAGATCAACAACTCCCTGCTATTCATGGAGATTGACCTGGGATGACAACATGTGAATTACATTTCATAGTCAAGTTAAATTTTTATATTTGGGTGCTATAGAGTTGTTTGCGAGGATAGTTGATGTGGATGGTAATTTAAGTGGATCTGCCCCGAATTCTCCAACTGGCGGGATAGAGGGTAGTTATAGTGTCATTCCAATAGGTCAATAGGTTAGTGCCTACGTGTCGTCCTCGTCATTTGCAGTATATTTGCATGCCCAGGCAGATAATGGAGATGACTTGGTTGATATGCGTACCTTTGGGAAGCTTGCACCTACAATGAGAGCAGCACTTGTATTGGAAGGTGCACTTGTATTCATGGAGGTCAGAAATAGAGATCCGGTTACAAAAGCCTTAAGAGACAATGATTTAGATTCAGAACCACCCATTATTGGTGATGATAACGAGAGCGAAGGAGACACAACACCTGTCGGAAGATCTCAAGTTCAGTCAAGCTCTCAGACACAACAACACCCTCTTTACTTCTCTAATTTCAGTAATTTGGATCTTGAGGCAATAAACCAATCTGCATTTCTAGATCAACAACTCCCTGCTATTCATGGAGATGGACCTGGGATGTTTGGCATAGACGAGTTTAAAATCGGCAAGCGATTCCAAAGCAAAGAGAAAGTTGTACTCACAGTGAAGAGTTATAATATTCGCTAAGGTGTTGAGTATAAAGTCTGTGCAGTTTGAGAATGAATATAACTGGTTGATACCTATGACCATGATGCAAAGGAAAGACTACTGAAAAGTGAAAAAATACAACGGGTCGCGCACATGTTTAGCAATAGAGATATCCACCGATCATAGGAAGCTTGATTATCATATCATATGTATGCCGATACTATGATTGGTTATGGAAGATGCATAAATCTCTGTGAAGGTTTTGCAGAATGTGGTAGCATCAAAATATGGTTTCAAACCAAGTTACAGAAAAGTATAGCTATAACTAAACTAAAGACGATCGCATATATATAAATATAATATATATGGAGATTGAGAAGAGTCTTACCACCCGATTCCAAAATGGGTCATCAGAGTTCAAATATATATGTCTGGTACTATAGCTGTGTTATGTACTTCTTCTATTAGAGCGGTGGATGACTCGAACAACAACTAAAGACATTTCAAAACATAAAACTAACTCAATGGTATCATCAATAACTAAAAAATGTGAAAAACACTTCTTATCAATTGCTAGTCACTAATATATCATTTTAATACATATACATTATAAAATTAGAATAATTTCACCAAGTAAATCAAGTGGTAAAACAAAAAAAAAAATTAAAAACTAACCTCCTCATCGATAAATCTGACCACATGCGCAATACCATCTAACTGGTACATGTCTCCCTCTCGTAAGGCATCCATCCTCCCTAAACCATCTCTGAGTGATCATAGCTCTACTATTCTTCACCGTATTTCGGTGCATGCCATTGTCCAAACCACCCTTTTTCGCATACTACTGTTCACTTGCGTCGCCAACAACTCATCATTGATAAGCATGCTACCTTCTTCTTCTTCTAATCTCCTGTTAGCAACAAGCTTCACAGTAGTGACAATAGCTTCCAATTGATCAGACGTTAATCGCGAAATGCTACTGAGCTTATCCCTTCCGTATAAAGCATCCTTGCCCTCTGTGAGTTAAAGGAACACATAAATCGTTCCAAGCAATTATATTTTACTCTTCTTCAGCATTAAATATGGCATTTATGGATGATTAACGTGTATACCATGACCTTAAATATCCTGAGACGATTAACTAGTTGTTTTTGCCCTAGTGGTTAACTAACTAACCTAAAGTTAACTAGGCTGTGATGATTTACATAAAAATAGGAAGAGAGAATTCATCATGTTTAGAATTTGATTTAGGGAATTCATATAACTTTAGAAAACACTTTTATTTTAGAGAAAATGACAAATAGGTCATTGACTTTTTGATCCGTGGACATTTAAGTCCTTGAAGATTTGAAAATATATTTAAGTTTTTGACTTTTTAAAAACTTGGACATATACTACAACTGTTAATTCTCCTCTTGATGTTCTTGGAGTAGTTCTTGGGAAAGAGCATTCTCGTCGTGTTCGAGGTTTAGGTATGAGAGCTGTTCCAACAGTTGCTTTCAAGAAAAACACTACAAGGATTAGATGAATTTAAGTTCTTCAAATGATGCTGGCACATCATCTACTTGTGGTCCAAATGTGCAAGAAGAGTTGGATACCGTTAAAGCACAATTGCAAGCGCTAGTCTTCTATATTGCTTCTAAGGAAGGAAGTAAAATTCTAATACAATTAACTAAAATGTTCCCTACTCAACACGTTTCACATGTACAAATACAAGTATCCTCTTTTTTTCTCCTTTGCTTTATCTCCTTCAGTTTTTTTCTTAAGTTCATAGTAAGAAAATCGTTTCTCAATTCATTAATGGAATGTTGTTAGATTAAGAAGTTATAATCCTGTAACAACCAAGCTTTGTTCAATTAGTGGCTCAGCTGCATATAGTGTCCAAAAATCTTTTAATCAAAATGTGAAGTGTTGTACAGCAATTCTCAATTATATTTTTGTGCATAAAATCTTTTAATCATGGTTTGTGTTTGTGATGAAAGTTAGGAAATTAAAGTTCCAGATTTTAACAAAGATTGTGCATGTATTCAGAAAGAAGCTCTGGAATAATTTTAGTTTTGCTTTTGCATTTTGCATAATTTTTTTTATTATTTTATCTTAGTTGTAAAAAAATAAATTAATGAAATTTTTTTTTCATATCTCTCTACACCATATGTTAAAGATTAATCCATCTCAAATTAAAATTTCAACTAAGGATTTATCATTGTCATTATAACATCATAAACCTACACACCCAGAGATACAACATTTAAGAGTTCCATTACTAAGGGTTTTTCTTGCATTTTTTGTACTCATAATAATTATATTTTTGTTGTAGAAATTGAATTAAGAGAGTGAGATTCCATCACTAAAAGAGTTAGAAAGTAGGTCTTTTGGAGCAAACAATAAGAAAACATGACCTTGTTTGATATGTTAAGACGTATATTAAGGATTATATGTTAAGACATATTATTGAAAAATATTACTGTGATACTTTGTTTTTGGATTATGACATTTCAGTGGGTTATGACTTTTGGATTATGTATGAATTAAAAATCATCTTATGATGATTGATTTATGGCTATGCCTTTTGATTATTACGAGATTTTTAAGTGAATTTCGAAAATATTACTTTAAATTGTTGGTTTCAATCTTATTTTAAAAAGCATAAAATTGTTATCATAATTAAGTATAAACGGCGGTTAGAAACCTCCATTTTAAATGAAAACGATGCCATTATACGTTGGTAGAAACGGCGGTTAAAAATTGCCATTTTGAACGAAAATAATGCCATTATATTTTGGTGAAAACAGCGATTAGAAACTGTCATTTTAAACACAAAAGATGTCATTATATCTTGGTCAAAATGGCGGTTATAATGGTAAAAATAGCGGTTAGAAACCGCCATTTTAAACAGAAATTATGTCACAACATCCTGATAAAAATGGCAGTTATAACCGCCATTTTAAACAATTCAAAAACCACTATTTTATGCGGAAATAATAGGGTTATAAACCGCCATTTTAACCCTCAAAAATCACCGTAATAACCATAATGGCACCCAGAATACCGACGTTTTTTGGAGGCACCGTTTTTGGTAATAATGGCGATTGGAACCGCCGGAATTTCCAGGAAAAAAATGCCATTTTAACCTTTTTGTAGTAATATTGATCCCTCATGTCTATTTGGGTCTATCAGACCTAATGGAAAAATCAAATGTGACTCCCGTTGTACTGATCTGGTTGATACGGATGCACATGTGAAAGAGTTTCTAAAAGGGAACAAATTAGACACAGGGGTCGATGTCTCTATATCTTGAAGAGGTTAGGAATTTAAATATATTTTTAAATCTTTAGAGACTTAAATGTCCATAGACAAAAACGTCAGAGATCAATTTATCATTTTCTCTTTATTTTATAATAATAAAATAATATTTATTTTAAAAAAACAAATTTTTGTTGAAAAGATAAAAAAAATAAATATATATATTTTTTAAATCAATCCAATCGAGCCTTAAATAAGAGATAAATCAATAGATAATGATAAAAGAAGATCTAAAAAAAATTCTCAGTATGAGGTAATCAAACCAGATTTCATATGTGATATCACTATATAATACATAATTGAGTGAGATAAAACTTTATTATTGTTGTTGTATTAAATCTTAAAATAGCTGGAAAATATATATAGGACATGAAAATAATCATCAGTCCCCGTCCCCCGGCATATGATTGATGTGTAATATTAACGGATGGAAAGAAAGTAGAAAATTCAGAGTTACGTCCTGTAAGCTCAATAATGGAGGTCCAAAAACGATAGATGACCAAAATAGATACGTGGAAGGAGTAGATCCATAGGCTTTTGATCAACTTATATTATCCGAATTATGCACAGTAGTTATTGAATTTAGATGCATTTAATTTCTATAAATTGTTGGTATTGTATGTCCTAAGTATTTCGTAGCCTGGAAGTAAATGGAGTCTGGTCACTGTGGCCTCATCTCGGCACTTTTCTGTGTAAGTTTTATCTCTATTCAGAAAAATAAAAGTGAAGCCCTTAAAGTTGTTATAATTTATTAAGGCAAGTTTTTAATACTAGATATATTTAATTAAAATGCTCAATACATTAAATATATTTGAAACTTCATTTTTTTTCCAATTATAATTGTTATTGTAAAAGAATTTGACTAGTATTGATAATACTGGATATATAATTATTTAGGATTTAATTTTTATTATGTTTAATTTATTCTTACAAATAAACAAATAATTTAAATATAAGACAAATAAAAGAAAATCCTTTTGCCTAACATAATAAATTTTTTGGATAAATAATTTTATTATAGTTAATAAATGTTTTATATTCACTATTTGAAAGTTTCTCTTCGATTTCATATTTTAAATAGAAATGTTAGAGTGCTATCAGAATTTATTATTTTAATTATTACTTTAAGCATTTAATCTAATTCTCTTTAGTTTAATAACATGACAACATACTTTAATTTACATTTTTAAACATAAATAATTAATTAATAATTAAAAATAATAAATTCTAATAATTTTCTAACATTTTTCTATTTTAAAAGTATTCTGATAAATCACTTATTATGTATGCTCAGTTTGTTTTTGATATTATAATAATAATAATAATTGAAACTTTTGGCAGGTTGCATTCTTATTAGGTAGCCATGTCCAAGCAAATGAGATGTTATGGGGAAACCCTGATCACATGCCTAAAGCATTAAGGGATCTCACGAAGCCTGGTCAGTATGTGGTAGTATGAATTTGAGATTCCAGATTCCAATTCTTCCACTTCTCATATTTAACCTTTAATTACATCTACTTCAGTTGTTTGGTCGTTTATTGTTCTTTGCATTACACACAAGTACTCTAGACAAGAAGGAACCGAAAAAAAAATTACAGAATTGGAAGGACAAAAAAACCCTTGTTGGAATTTAACTTTGCAAAGGTCATAACTCATATAATTCCACTTAGGAAATTTATTCTATCATTATTTTTTATATACTATTTCCATTCAATTTATTCTATCATTATTTTTTATATACTATTTCCATTCTTCAATAATTATCTATTTGGAGTTTGGACAAATTATAAATATAATAAGATGACATATAAACTTTTAACTTTTAATTCATCACTTTGTCTAAATAAAATCATAAATAATGGTTTAACAACGAGGGATGAGCATTGAAATTTGTTTCAGACTATTACTTATTAATAAATAGTATTTAATATTTTATTGATTAAAACTTGTATTTAATATTACACTGCCTATTGTTCAAAAGATAATAAAATATTGTCATATAGGTAATTTGAACATGTGGAGAAAAATAATGCATTTAGTTAAAAAGAGTGGATCATATAAAAAATAGAAAATGATAAAAATAGTAGATAAATATTTAAAAAGATCCTACACAAAGGAATTAAAAAAAAAATCAATATGTAAATGCATGATCTCACTGTTGTAGATGTAATAGGATGCAATAACATCATTTCATCTATGTAACTAATTTTAATTTTTAAACTAAGGTTTTTAAACAATATTATATAATTAATAAATATTATTTACCTATATTTATAAAAATTTGTATATATAAATTAATATAATTTATATACATAAATTAATAAATTTTATTTATTAAAAATAATTTAATATTTATATTGATCAAATAATAATTAAAAATACTAAAAATTACTATTTCAAAGTGCTTTTTTAAGTTTTTATGGTGGTGGTGGTTGTTACAAAGGAAACTACCCTCAAATTACATTGAAATTCACTCAATTTTTGCCGAGCCTAATCTCACTATCTAATCTCTGTTCGCCTTTTGGTGTTAATAAGGAATTGGCGATCGAGGACTTAAGATAAGCAACAACAAAATAGATGTTGACGTCTATGGCAAACTGAGGGACCCTAATGGACTCAAAGATACAGTGCTGAATGTCACATTTTTCCTTGAACAAGACCTTCATCCTGGCAAGAAACTCAAACTTGAGTTCCCTAAGCGTTCTAGTGACTTCACCTTTTTACCAAACTCACTTGCAAAGATCACCCCATTTTCCAGTACCAGGTATTGAGGAAGTGATTATTATTGACAACACTTGTTAAAAATCTATCCCTTGTCAATTTTAAATGTATCAATTATTATTTCTTGCATTGTATTGTTGCAGACTAAAACTGTTTATGATAAATAAACTTAGATATATCTAGTAACAAATTAAAAGACAACTAACTATTAAAATATTAATACAATAATACTAATGAACAATAAATTAAAGTTATCTTGTTTAATTAATATTTTTAATTTAATGTATGTAAAATTTATAATTCTACAATAAATAACTTTAATATAAAATAAGGTAACTTCAGTTGTTCTGAATTGATTTTATATTTTTTTTCCTTAATATTTTTGCTATTAATAATATAAAAATGTCTAGAAGATGATAAAAATTAATCAAATAGTTCAATTTTTTAATTTATATTCATTAATTATTACTAAAATAAATAGATAATTTTAAATATAATAAATATATAATTCTTGATTGATTTTAGTATATAAATATTATTTTTTATTCTCTAATTAGCACTGATGACTATGTCACTAAGCACTAAGCATTACCAATTTCAGGCTCCTAGAGATTCTGAAGCGTTTTGGCATAGAGGCTGAGTCAACCGATGCTAAGACAGTGAAAGACACACTTGAGCTTTGCGAAAGCCCTGCCATTAAGGGGGAGGAAAAATACTGTGCCACCTCTCTGGACTCATTGGTAAACTTTGCGGTTTTGAAGCTTGGGAAGAACATAAAACTACTCTCAACAGAGTTGGAGAAGGAAAATGAAAAGGCAGAGGAATACAGTGTGCTGAAGGGAGTGACAAAAAATGGTGATAAAGCTGTAGTGTGCCACAAACTGAATTACCCTTATGCTGTGTTCTACTGCCACAAAGTGGAATCAAGGGCTTATAATGTTCCATTGGTGTCTATCGAAGATGGGACAAAAGCTAAAGCTCTAGCAATTTGCCATAATAATACTAGGCATTGGGCTAGTGATAATCCTGCTTTTATGCAACTTAATGTTAAGCCTGGAACTGTTCCCGTTTGTCATTTTCTTGCCACTGATACCCTTCTTTGGGTGCCCGGATCTTACTAGCTAGATAGACCAACCAAATACAAATTCTTGCATTCAAGAAAACAACTACTTATCTAAATAAGAGATGTTGAATTTGTGGAATGCAAGAATGTCATATCTGGCTAGAAGATCGAGCAAGGTATAATAAGGTTTGATGTATGGGGATCAATGTAGGATATATATGTTATCTGGCTGGTATTTATAGCTATGGTCCTGTATGTATTAATTATTTTCTATATATAAGTTGGTTAAGGTACTGTTAAAATAATGGAGTGATGATAAAAATTGAGTTTGATGAGAACGTTCCTCCATTAGCATAGGTTTGTTCAGAGCAAATTGGTGGCATTCACTTTTCATGGGCAGGCGCCTAGGCGGTGGTAGTGTCCAGTTGCATGACGAAAATTTTACGGCTAATTTTTTTTTTAATATTGTAATAAATAATGTGATGTGCCTCTATATTTTAGTGTAGGTGAGTATATGGAATTTTTTACTTTTGAAAAACATAAAACATGACCTACGTTTTGTGTGTAAAAAATATTTTTTTAAGAGTAGTGCTAGGGAGCCAATGAACTAAACGTACAATGTGTACAATGGACTAAATCTTTGGTTTATCTCATGTTATAAAAAACTAATTTTGGGTTCACCAAGATTCAAACTCTTGACCTTCCGGATCTGGAACTCTAATACCATGTCCTGAAACCACTCATCCCAAAAGCATAACCTGATTCCCAAAAGCATAACCTGGTAGGACAATGTACGCTTAGGTCATTGGTTCCCTATACTTTCTCTTTTTTTAATTATTTAAATATAAAACGGTGCCAACGTTTTAATTAAAAAATATTTTAAAAAATTTCCAGAAAACGGCAGTACCGTTTTCATTTTGAAAGTTTATTTAAAATCTGAAAATAGAAAACGTGAATGATGTTTTGGTTGTTTTCAAATATTTTAATTAAAAAAATTGAAAATAATAGCGAAGGAATCATAAAAAAATAAGATTAAATACTTGAAAAAATTTTGTAGATTTGTACGTTTTTAATTTGATTTAAAATAAAATTATAAATGGTAAAAATAAATAAATTTATTGAATTATTTTTATTAATAATTATTCTCTTTAATTATTTTATCTGTTTACTCTTTGGAGAATTATAAAAAAAATCACTAAAATATGCTAAAATTATTAATAACGGTCATAATAAATTTTATTTAAAAAAATACAGTGTTATTAGGTCATTCATAGTTTGATGCTTCTTTTCCCATGATCTTTAATTTTTTAAATAACAAAAATTAAAAATAACTAAAACGTTATTGACGTGATTCATTTTTTTTAATTTTAGAAAAAGTTACAAAATGAAAACGGCACTGCCGTTTTGTGGAGGAGTTTTTTTAATAGTTTTTTAGTTAAAACATTAGCATCGTTTTGTATTTAAATAATTAAAAAAATGTTAAACATTTTTCAAGTGAAAGGTTCGAAAACTAAAGTTAAACTTTAACTTTGTACGTTTATAAATAGAGGATTCGATATGAAGAATAATATACACGATCAATAAAATCTTTTCTCTTTTTTCGTATTGTTAAAACACTTTTCTCTCTTTCTCTCTTTTATATATGCTATTATATATGAAATATTTTTATATTAAGATATTAATTGTAGTAAATATTAATATTAGTGTTTTTTATTTATACTTTTTTATTTTATATTGATTATATCTTCCTTAATTATTTATTTATTCTACAACACGTTATCAGCATAAGACTCTAATCAAATTTTAGGAAGATTCTAGATAACAAATTTTTATTATGTCGAAACTCTCTTATTTTGAATTTAATGCTCTTGATATATTTAGAAATAATTATTTATCATGGATACTAGATGCTAAAATCTATCTTGATTCAATGTATTTTAGAGATACCATTAAGGCTAAAAATAATGCATTCCAGAAGGATAAAGCCAAAGTCATTATTTTCCTTTGTCGTCATCTTGACGAAGGATTGAAAAATAAATATCTCACATTAAAAGATCTTGCAGATATGTGAAAAGACCTTGAAGAAAGGTATAATCGTCAAAAGACGTTGATACTTCCTCAAACCCGATATGAATGGACGCACTTGCGTCTACAGGATTTTAAATCCATAAATGAATATAATTCAGCAATGTTTCGAATCACCTTACGAATGAAATTATGTCAGGATAAAATAACTGATAATGATATGTTAGAGAAAACTTTCTCTACCTTCCATGCCTCGAATGTGTTCCTGCAGCAGCAATATCAAAAAAAAGATTTAAAAAAATATTTTGAACTAATTTCTTGCCTTCTTGTTGCTGAACGCAACAATGAGTTGTTTTTAAATCATAAAACGCGTCTAGCTGGCGCCGCCCCATTTCCTGAAGCAAATGCGACAAATCATTACCTCATAAGAGGTAAATGGCAAGGTTTTGGTAACAAGAAAATTATGGAAGGAAGAAGAATTATATTCACAAGAAAGGATCTCATTAGAAGTGGGATAAAGAAAGAAACATTGGGCAAAATAAATCAGCAGAGGATAAATGTATCCGTTGTGGTGGAAATGGACATTAGTCGCGTACCTGTCGTACCCTAAGGCACCTAGTCGATCTTTATCATGCATCTTTGAAAAAGGATGACAAAGGAAAGGAAACAAATTTTGTTTCAAATGATGCTAAAAATTTTGCCACTCGTTATGATGTGTCTGATTTCTTTGAGGATCTTGAAGGAAATATTTGTCATTTGATCAATAATGGAATAGTTTAATATGTGAATTTGTTAAGTATTCATGTAAATAAATAATGTAAGAAACTTATTATTAAGTTTTATTTTCTATGCATCTAAATTTCAAGTATGATGTATAATAAAATATTTATGAATTTCAAAATTACTGAATGTGTCAAGATAATAATAATAAAATTTTTAGTATATACTATACTTCTTAGAAAAATATTTTCAATCAAGATGTTTTACTGCGCAAATATTTCTATTCATTTTATTATTATTTGTCTTTGAAGAGAATGGCAATGAAATATAGTGAAGATATTTGTCTTGCGGATAGTGCAAGTTCGCACACTATTCTCAAAAGTAATATATATTTTACCCATCTTGTGCCAAAAGAAGAATATGTTAATACTATTATTGCCTCGGGTAATGTGATAGAAGGCTCTGGAAGAGCTATAATTTTGTTTTCCGAAGGAACAAAATTTATAATAAATAATACACTATTATCTACTAAGTCTCTGAAGAAATTGTTGAGTTTCAAAGATATTCGCCAAAATGGATATCATATTGAAACAATGAATGAGAAAAATCATAAGTACTTATGTATATCACAACTCATGATTTAAATAAAAAGGTTATATTAGAAAAATTACTCTCACTTTCATCTGGGTTATATTATACCAAAATTAGTGCAATTAAATCACATGCCATTATAAATCAGAAGTTTACTAACCTAAATGAATTTATAACTTGGCACGACCGATTGGGTCATCCGGAAACAACCATGATGCAGAGAATTATTGACAACTCCCATAAACATTCACTAAAGAACCAGAAAATTCTTAAATTTAGTAAATTTTGTTGTGCTGCATGTTCTCAGAAGAAGTTAATTTTAAGGCCATCACCAGTAAAGATTGGGTTTGAGTCTCCTGAATTCCTAGAAAGAATTCAAAACGATATATGTAGACCTATTCAACCACTATGTGGATCTTTTAGATATTTTATGGTCCTAATAGACGTATCTTCGAGATGGTCATATGTGTGCTTATTGTCTTCTCATAACCTGGCATTTGCAGGATTACTTGCACAAATTATTCGATTAAAAGCACAGTTACCAGAAAATTCAATTAAAGCAATTCGTCTTGATAATGCTGGTGAATTTACTTCCCAAGCTTTTGATGCTTATTGTATGACTAATAGAATAAGTATTGAACATCCAGTAATTTATATTCACACACAAAATGGATTAGCAGAATCACTTATTAAGTGCCTCCAATTAATTGCTAGACCTTACTTATGAGAACAAATCTTCCAACCTCGGTTTGGGGCATGCTATTTTGCATGCCGCAGCACTCATTCATTTAAGACCAACAAGTTACCATCAGTTCTCTCCTATGCAAATTAGCTTTTGGCCAACAGCAAAATATTTCCCATTTAAAAAAATTCGGGTATGCGATATATGTTCCCATTGCACCACCTTCTCGCACCAAAATGGGACTCCCAAGAAAATTGGGGATATATGTTGGATATGATTCGCCCTTTATAGTGAGGTAGCTTGAGATACAAACTAGAGCTGTATTTAAAGTTCGGTTTGCAGATTGTCATTTTGATGAATCAAAATTTTCAACATTAGGGGAAGAGAATAAACTTCTTAAAAAGGAATTTAATTGGAATGCATCATCCTTGATGCATTTAGATCCTCGATCACGACAATATAAACTAGAAGTTCAAAAGATTATACATTTACAAAGAATAGCAAATGAATTGCCTGATGCATTTTTCGATACAAAGAAGATAACAAAATCTTATATACCAACAGAAAATGCCCCAATTCGAATTGATGTCCCAGTCAAAAAAATAGCCATTGAAACAAATTCACGCCAGAAACGTGGCAGACCTATTGGTTCCAAAGACAAAAATCCTCAAAAAAGAAAAGGGGGAAATTCTATTCCTATTGAAAAAGACATAGTAAAGATACATGCAGTTGTCTAAAATTCTGATATAGTTATAACGCTAGAAGACGTTCAAGTACCTGAAAATTGTGAAAATGACGAGATCTCAATAAATTATGTCTTTACAGGAAAGAAATGGGACCGAAATAAGACAATTGTCAATGAAATATTTACATATAATGTGACATTAAATATCATGCAGGATTAACCACCAAAAATGCCTCCGAATTATTCAAACGCTGACAAAAATATATCCGAATTTTATTATCGACAAAAAGACCTTTAAATAATTTTAAAATATAACAACAATACCCAACAGTAAATATATATTTTCAAAAAATACCTTAGAGAATGAATTTTGATGTGATTTTTTACAAGCATAATTAAAAAAAATAAGATATTATTATTCTTAAAATTTGGTAATTTTTTTCTAAGTATATATTTTTTGTGAATTTTTAAAAGTATTATTAGTTGTTAACAAAAAATTACAAAAAAATATATATATACTCAACAAAAAATTACCAAATTTAAAGAATAATAATATCTTATTTTTTTTAATCATGCTTGCAAAAAATTACATTAAAATTCAATTTCTAATGTATTTTTTGAGAAATACATATTTAATGTAAGATAATCTTGCAAAAAAACTAACATTAAATATGTATTTCTCAAAAAATACATTAGAGATTGAATTTTGATGTAATTTTTTGTAAGCATGATTATAAAAATGAGATATTATTTTTTAAAAAATTTGGTGATTTTTTGTTTTGTATATATTGTTTTGTGATTTTCTAAAAGTATTATTAGTTGTTAACAAAAAAAATTATAAAAAAATATATACTTAACAAAAAATCACCAATTTTTATATATAATAATATCTTAATTTTATAATCATGCCTGCAAAAAATTACATCAAAATTCAATCTCTAAAGTATTTTTTAAAAATATATATTTACTGTTGGGTATTATTGTTGTGTTTTTAAATTATTTGAAGGCATTTTTGTCGATAGTAAAATTCGGGTGTATTTTTGTCAGTGTTTGACTAATTTCGGGGACGTTTTTGGTGGTTAACCCATATCATGCATGAAAGTAAGGATTTTGAGTCAAGAATAGTCGAAGAATGTCGACAAAGGAATGATTGGCCAAAATGAGAAGAAGCCATGAAGGCTGAGTTAGACTCACTTGCAAAACGTGAAGTCTTTGGACCTGTAGTCTATACACCAAAAGATGTAAAACCCGTTTGATACCAATGGGTATTTGTGAGAAAACAAAATGAGAAAAATGAAGTTGTATGCTACAAAACTCGACTTGTAGCAGAAGATTTTTCACAAAGACCCGGTATAGATTATGAAAAAATATATTCCCCTGATTTAAATAAAATAATGTTTCAAAATCAGTAAAATAATAAAAAATATTGAATAAATTTCTATATACAAGTTAATTAACTAAACAAGTTCAACAAATCATTCATATTCACGCGTGTCCGTTCTTCTTCGTGCCTTTGCTGCGCACGTTCTTTTCCTTCTTTTTTTATTATTTTTCTCTTTCGTTATCGTCGTCACCAACATCACTTCCTTTTTCTCCTTCTTTTCTCATTGAAATTTCTTCTCTCCCTTCATTTTCCTCCTTCTCCTTCATCATCATGATCATTATCGTTATAGTCATCATCGTTTTCTTCTTATATGTATCGTCGTTATCATTATCGTTGTTATTATTATCATTATCATATATTTTTTGCTATATTGATGACGTTGTCTGATTCAAAATTGATTTGGATGTGTTTTTGTTGATAATTCAGTCATTTTTTTAAAACTCAGTTTGTGTATTGTAATCATTAAAGAAAATATTTCTATGTATTTGTAGCAAAATTTTGGTGTAAAAATAAAGAAATTTATGTATTATTGTTAACAAATTTTGGTGTATTTTTATATTCAGATAAGTTATGCATAATTCAAACTTCTTACTCTTCTTCCTTCTCATCTTTTGCTGCTGCATCTTCATCTTTTCCTTCTTATTTTATCTTCTCAAGTTTCTTCTTGTTTTTACTCTCTTAACAAAAATAAAAAAAATCAAACAAAGAAGAAGAAGAAACACATAATGCCGTAAAATTCCTTAAAAGAGGATGAACTTATATTTATTCAACTACAAAAAAGAAAGAAGTAAGAAAAAAAAGAAAAAAATGTAACATTAAAGAAAATATTTCTGTGTAGTTATAGCAAAATTTCGATGTAAAAACTAAGAAATTTATGTGTTATTATTAAAAAAAATTTAGTGTACTTTTATTTTAATAAGTTCTGTATAATTCAAAACTCTTCCTTTTACTCTTCCTTATTTTTTGCTGCTGCTTTTTCTTCTTTTTCATCATCATCATCATCTTCTTGTTTTTTTTTCTTATTCATCTTTTCCTTCTTATTTTACATTCTCAAGTTTTTTCTTATTTTACTCTCTTAACATGAATTAAAAAAAATCAAACAAAGAAGAAAAAGAAACACATAATGCTGCAAAATTACTTGGAAGATTATGAACCTACATTCATTCAACTAAAAGAAAGAAATAAATAAAGAAAAAAAGAAGAAGAAAAAAATGCATCATTAAAAAAAATATTTCTGTGTATTTGTAACAAAATTTTGGTATAAAAAATAAGAAACTTATGTGTTATTGTTAAAAAAATTTGGTATATTTTTATTCTGATAAGTTATGCATGATTCAAAACTTTTCTTCTTCCTCCTCCTTATTTTTTGCTGCTGCTTTTTCTTCTTTTTCATCATCATCATCATCATCTTCTTCTTCTTCTTCTGTTTTTTTTTTCTTATTCATATTTTTCTTGTTTTACCTTCTCAAGTTTCTTCTTATTTTACTCTCTTAAAAAAAACAAAAAAAAACAAAGAAGAAGAAACACATAATACTGCAAATTACTGGGAAGAGGATGAACCTACATTCATTCAACTAAAAGAAAGAAAAAAATAAGAAAAATGTATTAAAGGAAATATTTTTGTGCATTGTTGCAAAATTTCGGTGTAAGGGTTCTGAATCTGAATTATTATTGTGATAAATCTGTTCCATTCTCGTTTCGGTATATTTTGAAAAACTTTTGGTGTATTTTAGAAATTTTTCGGTGTATTTGTCTTCTGATAATAAATTATGCATAATTTAAAACTCTTCCTCTTCTTCCTTCTCATTTTCTGCTACTGCTTATTCTTCTTTTTCATCATCATCATCATCATCAACTTTTTTTTCTTATTCATCTTTTCCTTCTTGTTTTACCTTCTCAAGTTTCTTCTTGTTTTATTCTCTTAACAAGAATAAAAATAAAAAAATCAAACAAAGAAAAAAATTACATATAATGCTGCAAAATTACTTGAAAGATGATGAACATATATTCATTCAACTAAAAGAAAAAAAGAAATAAGAAAAAAAAAGAAGAAGAAAAATGCATTAAAAGAAATATTTTTGTGCATTTGTAGCAAAATTTCGGTGTAGGAGTTTTGAATTTGAATTATTATTATGATGAATCTGTTCCATTCTAGCTTCGGTGTATTTTGAAAATTTTTCTGCGTATTTGTATTCTGATAAGTTTTGCATAATTCAAAACTCTTCCTCTTCTTTCTCTTCAACTTCTGCTGCTGCTTCTTCTTCATCTTCTTATTTCATTTTCTCATAATTCTTCTTGGAAGGTGATGGATCTACTTGAACTTGAGAAGGGGTGGGATTGAATCAAGTTGGCTTAAAACTTAAAGTTTTAAACTCTGTTTTAACAGAAGCTTAAGTTACAGGAGATTATTTCATTTTGTCTCGTATGCAGAACAAATAGAGAGTATGGAAGAGGAGAAAAAGGCCAGCATGTATCCTAGTTCAAATTCTTAGTGCAATGAATCCTACGTCCAGTCTCCACCACAAACCATGGTGAAATTTCCACTATAATCCACTGATTACATTCACCAATACTATTGAATTACTTCCTAATTCAACTAGTATCTACCCCTAAGTTTTTTTCACCAAAACTTAGCTACCCAAAGTGCTGTCCCAACTTGGAAGGGAAATCTAGACAGATTCAAACTCACCAAGTGCTAACCCAACTTGGCAAGGAAAACTAATCCTAGTTCAACAACTCAATTACATCAGAAATCGGTGGTTCTTTTGCATCACTTTTGTCTTTTCTCTCTTGGCTTTTCAACTCACAAGATCAGCCTTTTTCTCAAGACAAAAAATGACACAAGACAACCATAACAAAGAAAATCAGAAATTAAGCTTGAGTAGAAGAAAAAGATTTTAGCTCAATGTTTGAGATGATGCTCTGTGTTTGTGCTTTCTTTTTCTTGTTATGAAATGATGGAATGAGGCTTCTTATATGTTTTTAGCTTGCTTACATTTTTGCCTCTTCCATTTGCTTGTCCTTGCTACCCGTTGGAGCTGTCACTGCTGTCATGCAGTCCTTCTTCATCATGCTCCACTACCTCTGCTGGATGACGAACCCGTCCACCATCTCTGTTGTCCTCTGCTTTTCTTTCTTTCTTGGCATGCACTCCTTTTTCATTTTTCTCCGTAACTCCTGTTGCTACTACTATTAGTAAGTTTGTGTTTTGCTCACCCACTAGCCAAATGTTGCTTAGCTGATGTCCTTGGGATAGTGGAGATGTGCTTGTGTCCTTCTTGTTTTCACAGAGCCACACCTGTCCTTGAATAGTTGTTGTTCCCTTATTTTTCGCTGTCCTCCCTCTTTTTTTTAGCCTTGTATTTAGTATTTACTGAACGGTGCTATGATGAGAGTTGGGCTTGTCTATTATTCTTGGAGCACTAAGAAACAAATGAGCTGCCTTCTATTTGCTGTGATGGACTTAAAGCTTGGAGATGTAACACTTTAATTTGCTGAAGCATTGCTGTAGTGGGCTGAAGCAGCATTTGATTGGGCCTACATCACTTAGCACACAATTAAACACATTTGGGCTTTAACTCAATAAATATTTGTCATCATTTATAAAATCCAAAATCAAACTAAGCTTAATAGAAGGAAAAAACCGAACAAAGAAAAAAAATATATATATAATGTTGCAAAATTAATAGAAAGAGGAGGAAAAAATGCAGCAATAAAAAGAACGACGATAAAGATAAAACACGCAAAGAAAAAGGAATACGAAGAAAAAAGAGAAAGAATACAAAAAAGAAGAGAATGAGTAAAAGGAAGTGGAACGCAGGATACAAACATTGGAGGAAGAATGTAAAAAAAAAAAAACAATGTAATTTCATGCTCGCGTAATGTAAGTGAATTTTGTTGGATTAAGATTAATTTATTTGAACTTATTTGCCAAAAAAAATTATATGTATAACAAAATTGTAACTAAAATATCTACTATTTGTTCATACCTAAACTAAATGTAGTCTAACCCAAGAATCTACTCTCAGCAACTAGCCTTTAGATTGGGCCATTACTAAGCAACTCAACCCAACAGTAACAGGTTTAGTTCGTGTTGCCTCGTCCACATGGATAGAACCAACTAAGATACATGTCACCATAACCCGTATTCGAACCGACTCGGGAATTAAGCTAAATATTCCTCAACAACTTTGAATTCAATCATGAGGGTAACTTCTCATTTTAAAAGAGAATAGCCACCTACTACAATTTAAAATTGTCTTTAAGAGATGAATAATTTCATCTATAATTCTATAAATATCTTATCATTGAGATATTTTTTTTTCAATTTAATTTTACTTTAAGCTGCTAAAAATATTGCTAACTTAAGCGTCACAGTTTTTTACGGATATTTCTTTGCTATTGTCCATACGAAGACATCAAAAATTCTTCTCTCTCGGTGAATAAGTCAGAACATTCATTAAAAATGCTTGAATCTCATATCTAAGTCCAAAACGCCATTCAATTTCAGATAATATCTCGAAATATTATTCATTAACAATTTTAATTGTCAAATTACATATAAAGATAAAATTATACTTTATGTCCATTTTTATTTGAAATACAATCTACTTTTTTCTTAAATAGTTTTTACTTATTTTGTAAGGTGAATTAGATTACATATTAACTGAAAAGTGATATTCACCTATCAGAACTATATCCGATGAATGTTAATCTGTGTGCTGGAAAAAAATGCAGTGTTTTTAAATTTTAAAGGCTAAATCTTAAACTATATGATAAAAAATGTTATATACCTTTTACTTAGCAAATAATATTTAAAGATAAATTCTTATATCATACTTCTAATATTTATTTAGTTCTAAAACTTCAAGAAAAGTATGGAATTTTTTAAATGATTATTATAGTAAACAAGATAAATTCAAATCAATATAATAATTTAATAATAAATTATATCGATTTTATTTTTTAAATTAATTTAAACTGTATTACAAATATTTCTTTTGGTTATACTATTTAATGGCATGATATTATTGTCGTAAATAAGATACTTGAGGAAATCATATTACATATATCTTATTTTTAAATAATAGTTTTATTATATATTTCATTTACAATAATAACAAAATGTATAAGTGAAAATAGAAATACTCTATTTTTAAAAAAATTAGTAAATATTATATTTATTGTATTTATTTAAAAAAATTCCGTGAAAGCACAGTTTGTGACTTTGTGGTAATAATTTTCATTTATGAAGAGTAGTCAAGGTCAATAGTTCATATAGTCTTTGAGGATAAGGAGACCCAAGAGTAACCAATATGATACGTTACCGTCGCTACTACGATTGAAATAATACGTGTTAAAGGTGACGTTGATGAAATATCCCCAAGAAATATCCCCCTTGACACATTACATGTCAAATTTATCAAATTACATCTAATAATTTTTAAATATTAATATAATATCTTAATAATTAAAAATAACATTTATGTTTTTATGAATCATGAAAGTATATATTTAAATATTATTATTACAAAATAATATGAAAAATATAAATTATTAAAAAAATTATATATAAATGATAAATGCCGTATATAATTGTTAAACAGAATTAGATTAAAAATAGAAAAAAATTAAAAACATTGTACATCATATATTATATTAATTTAGGAATATATAGGGGACAACTTGTTTAGCAAAGTAAAATAAAAAAACTGTGACCATCAATTAAATTTTTAAATAATTGTATAAAATATTAGCAAAAGATAGAGAAAAAAGAGTGAGAGACATATGATTATATATAATTATATGAGAAGAGATAAAGATGTTTGAAGTGAATATTGATTTATATAGTAAATATAAATAAAATGATTAATTTTTATATATAAGTATTTTGTGCTTACAAGCTTTACAAGTTTGAAGAAAACGAAACCCACTAAACGCGTTGCTTATGTTACGTGCCTCTTTAACAGACTTTTAAATTAATTCAAATCAATTAACGTGCAAATATATAACTTTCATTTTTTAAAAGATTTTGTTTCTACTTTTTTTGAATTTCTTGCCAAATTTGTTGGATCTCCTTTTTGTTTCGTTTTTTTCTCGATTTTCATTGTTTCTGAAATCAAGCTTTGAAATTGTTTTGAAGATAATGGAACTTCAGAATACACTCAAACGATTATAGAAATACCCCCAAACGATTACAAAAATACACTCAAACGGTTATAGAAATACACCCAACAGATTACCAAAATACACCCAAAGAATTTAAGAAATACATCTAAAACATGGGGGAGACAGTATATTTCTTCTTGAAATCTTTTAATGTTTTGCTGGTTAAGGATGATGCATATGGCAGAGACAATCTAAAAAAAACCTAGAAGAATCGTTTTTTCTGGTGATTTTTTATGGAGATTTGTATCTTTTCTTCTTGATTTTTTTTTACTCTTCGCGAGGAGTTGGAACGTATCTTTTGTTTCGAATGTCGTTTGAATATTGACGGTTTGCGTTTTGATCGAGGAAAAAGATGAAGAGTGCGAATCTTGACGGTTTGCGTTTTGATTAAGGAATAAGAGGAAGAGTGCGGCATAATGAACGCATGCGTTGAAGGCTCGATTTTAAAGGAGTGGTGCGCGTATTTTTTTCTTGGACTTAGACTAACTTGTATAGCTTGTAAACCAAAAATGCTTGTATGTATAGCAGGCCTCTAAATAAAAATAGAATAAAAAGAGAAAATGAATTAAGTTTTATTAACTAATTTATATCTATTAAAAAGAAATAACATTGCTACTACAGGTTAATAAATTATAACTCAAATAATATAGTTTTTTTATACTCACCTATAGGTCACAGATTCAAGTCTCATTCCTAACTTAAAAAAAAAATTTACATAGAAATAGAGAGTTATTTAATATGTAAAGAAATCATTATGTTATTATTTGATTTTTTTTATACATTATAAATAAATTGATAAATAGATAAATAAATAAATTTTTGTAAAATAATAGATTTATTTTTTAAATAAAATATATAATATTAGAATTTAGATTATTAATATAAATTAATAGTTTTATATTATACTTTATTTAAAAGTAGATAATTTAATATATGAAATTATGAAATTAATAGTAAATTAATTATATAGATACTATTTTCTATCGTAATATAAATATGTTTTAAAATAGATATTTTTTATGTTATTGTAAATATGTGATGACAATTTTATATGAAAGTTATAATTTACGTGTGATTCATTAGCCATAACACTATTTTTCTCCCTCTTTTTATATATTATAATAGATAAATAATAGAAAGTAGATTTCAGCACCGACCCTAGCTTGGTGATCACAATTTACAAACACTGTGAGCTGCAAAGAACAATGGGAAACTTCATTATTGTTATACCAATTATATGTTTCTGCTTTGTCTTTCCAATCTCCAAAATCAAAGCAGAAACTGATACCATCACTCACTTCCAGTCTCTAAGTAAAAACCAGACCTTAGTTTCCAAGAATGGAGAATTTGAACTTGGTTTCTTCGCTCTTGATAACTCTACCAACCATTACTACCTTGGCATTTGGTACAAAAAAATCCCAGGCCAAACCATTGTATGGGTGGCAAACCGTGAAAAACCGGCCACAAATCCAAACTTTGTTCTATTGATTATAAACAACACAACAAATAACACACTTCTCCTTAGTCACAACAACAATGTTGTATGGTCCGTGAGCGTAGCAAGAAAACCAAAGAATCCAGTTCTGCAGCTCTTGGATTCAGGGAATCTTGTTCTAAGAGAACAAAACAATGATGATGAGAATGAAGAAAAGAATTATGTATGGCAAAGCTTTGATTACCCTGGTGATACACTCTTGCCAGGGATGAAGCTTGGTAAGGATTTGAGGACGGGTTTCGTTAGGCGCTTAACGGCGTGGAAGAACAAGAAAGATCCTTCACCAGGAACCTTTAATTGGGAAATGGATGTGACTAAGTGGCCAGAACCAATGCAACGAATAGGATCAATGAAACAGTTCAGCTCTGGACCATGGATTGGAGTGGACTATGGTAGCAAACCAACGAGAAAGAACCCATCGACCTTTGAATATGTTTACTTCTCCAACAAGGATGAAGTGTACTTCTCATTCTACCTCCTTAATAACAATTCAGTTTCCACGAGGATGGTGTTGGATCAAGCCACCTACAGGCGTCTGTATTTGGTTTGGATTAATTCTGACCAAGAATGGCTGGTTTATAATTCACTGCCAAGAGTCTTTTGCGAGCGATATGGAGTTTGTGGTCCTAATTCCAATTGTGATTGGGATAAGTCCGCTTGTGATTGTTTGAGAGGGTTTAGGCCTAACCACACAGGAGGTTGCTTGCGCGACAAGCCACTGAATTGCGAAAGTGATGGGTTTGTTAAGTATGTGAAGATGAAAGTGCCTGATACTTCGAATTGTTTGTACCTGAATCAGAGCATGAACCTTGTTGAGTGCAGAGACAAATGCCTGAGGAATTGTTCTTGCGTGGCTTATGCAAATTCGGATATCAGAGGAGAAGGCAGTGGTTGTGCTTTGTGGTTTGGTGACCTTAATGATTTGAGGACTCTACCAGATGCAGGCCAAGATCTTTATATTAGAGTGCCAGCTTCAGAATTAGGTATGTAATACATTTCCCTTAATCTTTTATATTAGAGTGACAATATCTTTGTGTTTGCATTGTGACATTAAACAGAGACAAAGAATGGACGCAAGATCAAGATAGGAATTGCAGTGGGAGTCACAATTGGCGTATTATGTGGCCTGGTCTTAGTTTTCTTTTTGGTCCGTAAAGGACGAACAAGGAGCATTTTAAAAGGTAAAAATTCTGTTTTGTTTTTTGATGAGCATTAAGAAACTTGTTTTAAAATTAACAGTAAAATGTAGAGACTAACGCAACATTAACAGATCGTTCCAAGGAAGAACAAGAGGAAGATCCAAAGGTCCCATTGTATGACCTATCAGTTATAGTTTCTTCCACTGATAACTTTTCGCACAAAAACAAGCTTGGAGAAGGTGGATTTGGATCTGTATTTAAGGTAACATACGTACTAAGCTACTTTTGTAAGAAAATTAGAATAGCGAATGGAAAACCCTTAAGCTAATTTGCAATTGATAAATGGCAGGGAACATTAGAAAATGGACAAAGAATAGCAGTTAAGAGGCTCTCAAGCGGTTCTGGACAAGGGATCAAGGAATTTAAGAATGAAATTGCATTAATTGCCAAACTTCAGCACCGTAATCTCGTCAAGCTGCAAGGATATTGCATTCAGAATGAAGAGAAATTACTTATATATGAATATATGCCTAACAAAAGCTTGGATTTTTTTATATTTGGTACAAAATCTACATTTTTTATGCATGGTAAAATTGTTAATATTAGCCATAAAACTTCTTTGAATATGTGCAAATTTTGACTTGAATGTACATCTTACTAGATCAAACGAAAAAAAGGGTTTTGGATTGGAATACACGATTTAATATCATTCTCGGTATAGCGAAAGGACTTCTTTATCTTCATCAAGATTCAAGACACAGAGTTATTCATCGAGATCTCAAGGCAAGTAATGTTTTACTTGATGATGAGATGAATCCAAAGATCTCAGATTTTGGTTTAGCTCGAATTTTAGGAGGAGACCAGACCACAGAAATTACACGTTGTGTTGTTGGAACATAGTACGAATACTCACCATTTCTTAATTTCCATTGTGTAGTGTAGAATTATCTATAATATTGTGTTTTTAATATTATCTTATATTATTCATTAGTGGATACATAGCACCAGAATATGCGATAGATGGAAATTTCTCAGTAAAATCAGACGTTTTCAGTTTTGGTGTTTTATTGCTGGAGATAGTATCAGGAAAGAAAAATAGAGGAGACCAACATCAAAACCAAAATACAAATCTTATTGAACAAGTAAGCAGAACACATATACTGTTATTATTTCTACTTCTACTATCCACTATGAATTGATGATATTATTGATTCTTAATTTGATGCGTTTTTTTCAGGCATGGAATTTGTGGATTGAAGGGAGGCCTTTAGATTTGATAAGTGAAGACTTAAAAGAATCTTGCAACGGCTCCGAAGCATTGCGTTGCATCCATATTAGTTTTCTGTGTCTTCAACAGCATCCACATGACAGGCCAAGCATGTCGTTTGTGATTATGATGTTAGATAGTGAGATTTGCTTGCCTCAACCAAAACAACCAGCTCTGTTTGTTGGAGAATATTATTCTTCGTTAAATAAGAGTAATTTAATTTCTGGTAATGAATTAAGTATGTCCATATTGGAAGCACGTTAATTTAGAAAGCACTGCTTAAAAATGTGTAACATATATAATGCATATGTAGTAATAAAATTGAGCAAATTATTAAATGACTCCATAGTGTTAACTATTACGAGTCAATATGGCAGTTGTGTAATTATTTTTTGTTTTCTTGAGTTCCATGTTAGCTTGTGTAAGCTGTGTAAAATGTGGTGATGATTACCTGTGTAGACTGTATCAGTAATAAGAGAAAGAAGTCTTTCATAATTAGTCTCCCGTAAGCTAGCTACAGTTTCATTATTGGGAACGAATACTGTTTGGCCTCGTTTTTTTCTATCTAACCTTCTAGTTATAAATAGATTCTTACTATCATTGTAAATTAATGAAACATAACAAATAATTTGATTCTTTTTTTTTTAAGTCATGGAAGTCGTGGATAGAAGAGAGACAATTGCGCTGCATTCATGTTAGTTTTCTGTTTCTGCAGCAGCATTTTAGCCAGAGATGTCTAAGAACCAGTTTTATTTGTTATTAGAAAGTATTCTTCTTCTAATAAGAAATATTCTTTTAACAAATAAGAGTAATTTAACTTCTGTCAATAAATTAATTATGTCCATTTTCAATTGTGGCAAAAGAACAGCATATTATTAAATGGCTTTGTGTAGTAACTATAATGAGCCAAATTTGGCAATCTTGTAATTTTCCTTCATTTCTTTCTTCCTTGTTAGCCTGTGTATTGTTGTGTATTACACATTTACATATGTTGTCATCAACAAGAAAAAACAAAAATATTTAGTAACAAAAAAAGGTGAATTCTACCCTATCCTTTTTAAAATAAAGGGTAAATTACCCCTCGCAACATATACAGTAATTAGACTTAGTTGAAGCTCATGCTTTGCCAACGATTACAGAAACATTATTGAAAGTTAAAGCAAAACGTAGTGCATCGGTTGATGATGATTCCAACCGTGAAGACAAACTAAAATTTAAGTCACTTCGGTCACTTGTTTTCATACTAATGGATCGCGATAGAATACAAATAAGAGAACATCAATGCAACGCTGTCATGGTAGTTGCTACTCTCATCGTGACCACAATTTATCAAACGGTTCTGAGTCTTTCAGGTGGACTCACTCAGGGCGGTAGCGACAATAGTCCAAATAGTAATAATCTTGTAAACGCTACTTCATCCCTCAATTCTACTGCAGTAGGAAATTTGTCTTGTCAGGTAATGTTTTTGGTACTATGTGTAAAGATTTTCAAAAATGTAATGATATTGTTAACAAATTTTAAGAGAAATATAACGTCAATTGAAAAGAAAAGAGAAGGTAACGTGAATCTTGAAGCTCTGGTGAAAGGATAATTTATGATAATCACTGTATATGTCACCAGGGGTAATTTACCCTTTATTTTAAAGAGGGTATAGTAGACTTCACCACAAAAAAATATTAGTCAAAAACTGTCAAACTTTAATGCACCCTACAATAAATAAATGCTAATAAACAAGTTTAGACTATATTTTTGTCTCCCTAACATTACTACAAGAAAAAAGAGTGTTTATAATGGATACAAACCTTTCAACTTTCTATCACGTACTAAATGCAACTTAAGGCTAGTAAATGTCTATATATATATGATGTTTAATTTGTTATCGAGGTTCCAACTCTGTAACGCTCAATTCGTTTTTACAAGAGGTGGAGTTTGTGCCTTGAGAAGATTCAGCAATGAAAAATGCAGGGTGTTTGGGTTGAGGTAAATCAATTTCAGTTCACTGATGACATGGTTGGCCTATCTTGGGGATGATGTTGTGCACATAAGAGGCTAATGTTGCACTTCAGACACATTCCATGTCTCCTTCAACCATTCATCCACCAATTCTAATGACATTCCTTGTTTCCACAGATCCCATGCCTATTACAAACACGTTAGCCTTGTTATCAATTTGGTTGGATATAGTCAAAAGGCTTAGATAGATTTTCTTTCCTAGTAAAATCCGTGACTTTAATTGTTTCAATTAGATGGTGATATAAAAAGTTAAATGTCCCATAGCAGATTAAATAATACATTGCGTTTAACATCATGTCAGCTTTAACATAGATAAACTAAAGGTAAAGATCAAAATAAAATCATTTAATCTTTACAAGAAAAAAGAAAATTGCAGAAATTAGAATACAAAATCACAAATTTTACTAGGACTAAAAACTTAATTTGAGTAATACCAAAATAAAATAAGAAGAAAAAGTATCAAACTCACATGTCCATATAGATTGACTTTGGAATTTGGATAATAGAATTGTCTGTTTTTCTTTTAGATTATTATCTCGAGTAGTAAAACGCCAAAACTAAAAATATCAGATTTTACTGAAAAAGTTTTCGTAAACAATATATTCAGGTGCCATATATCCCCTTTAGGTTGACAAAACAAAAATTATATATCAATTAGTGAATTTATATAGTAACTTTTGATCTTTACTAAAAAAGAATATAAAAAAAATTGTAAATGAGAATTCAACTTACAAAGTTCTCACCACGCTATGTGTATTCTCTTTACTTTGATCTTTTCTAAAACTTCTTGCTAAACCAAAATCTGAAATTTTTGAATTCATCTCACTATCTAATAGAACATTACTTAGTTTAAGATCTCTATGTATAATCTTTACTCGTGAATCTTCATGAAGATATAATAGGCCCCTAGCAATCCCACAAATTATGTTAAAGCGCCTAAGCCAATCCCACAAATTATCTCACCATGTCTTGTGATCAAAGAGAGAGAGAGAGAGGGTTCCCTACTTAGCCTTCCTTTTTAAGTTTTCATAAGGGGACATGTATGTCATGTTATCTTTCTTGTCTTATAATCTGTTCTTTAATAAAAATTAGATGATTGGGAAGAACATTCACCCTAATTAAAGATAGTGTCATGACCAAAAAAAAAAAATAGTGTAATTCATACACAATAAAAATAAAAATCAAAAGACTAATAGTAATTAAACTTATACTTTTTTTACTTTTAAAATTCATTTTTCTTAATGTAATAATAATAGGTAAATATAGCTCTTCTATATTATATACTTCTCATTTAAACTATTCTCTACCCATGTAAAACTTTAAACTTGATATTTTTAGCAATCATTTATTAACAAGAGAAAAATTAAAGAAAAAGGTACACTTTAAATGATATAACCATTTGTATTTTTTTATTTTGGCTATAATTAGCAGACAAAAATTACAACACAGATAGAAGAGAATACTAGAATAGTAGCAAATTGGTAAAATATATTTCTATATTTATTATTATTGACATTTAGATACCAAAAACGTGCAGTCTATTAATTATAACAATTTTATATACATATGCCATCACCTTCATAATAATTCCATCACCTAAATTTAAAAAAATTTTGATAGACAAAAGTATATAATAAAAAATTGTAAATGTTTTCAAAATACATTGAAATGTATGTTTTCTTTCGATGGATAAAGATATCACGTCATTAGTAAGAATTCATTTAGTATTTATTATTAGTTATTACATATGTTCTTTTGTACAAATATTTACGTAATTAAATATATATAAAATTATTTTATACTAACAATGCATCTAAAAAAAATTTTAAATATGAAAGTACCATTATCATTTGATATAAATTTCTCTACACTAGTATTTATAACCTGAGAACCCCATGCGAATAGTTTGAACGAGTCAAAAATTTGTTAGAAGGAAGAATGTGTATGGTTTGAAGTTTGAAGCAGTCAAAAAAGAAGAAAGAAGATTGGTCTATGGTGTGGGATAGTGTTCCCAGTTAAATCCGTCGATCACGATCTGTGACTTCGTGGACAAATGCAAAACCACAATTCAAATACAAAAGTCACGCAGTAGAGACTTCCAAGCGGTTCCATCAACATCAAGCATTCGTCGGGACCCTAACAAAAATCAGTAAGCATTTAATAGTTTATAGTTGAGTGTTTTCATCATTTCTTACCTGGCTTCAATGTGGACAAGGAGACTCACAAACAAATAACGATGGTTAAGGGTGCCTGATTAATGTCAACGTAACAGATGGAAGAGGATCTGTTTTCTTAAGCATCTCTTCCGAATTTGATATTGAAAGATCGAAATAAAATTTGCTTGCTTAGAAGAATTATCTACTTTATATTCAAAAGATTAATCATTAAATTTCTGACTTGATAAATATCTTAATAATTAGTTTGTGAAAATATTTTTTATTTTTGTTTTTTATTAAAATAAAATAAATTATTATCTTAAAATAATTAATTGTATTCATATGAATCTACTATTAAGAAATAAGATTAAAAAAGATTAATAGTTAATATATTATTAATATTTTTATATCTATATTAAAAAAATTATCTTATTTTTTATTAAAATTAATTAATAAAATTTTATCTTTGAAAGAAATTGACTATAGTAAAAAAATTATCTTTACCTTTTTAAGGAGATATGTGTAAACTGATTAGAAAATAAAAGATTTAACCTTCATATTTTTTGTCTGATACTTTAATTGAGGAGATTCACAACATATTCTTTTAATTTTGGTGGAGTAAAAAAGGTATAGAGTGAAAAATAACATGGGTTAATTGGGATATTATGATACGACCAAAAATGGAAGGTGGACTAGATTTTAAGGATTTAGGGACTCAAAATTTGGCACTATTAGCAAAACAATGTTGAAAAGTTGCCTCTCATCCACAATTACTCCTATCTAGACTTCTCAAAAATAAATATTTTCGATACAGTTCTATAATTAATGCAGATATCGGAACAATACTTTCGTGGGGGTGGCGTAGCATATTGGATGGGCGTAAAGTTATTGAAAAAAGGCTGATTTGGCGAATTGGTGATGGGTCCAGTATCCGAATCTTTAGCGATCTTTGTCTTGCTCCTCCACATCCTTATGTTGTTTTTTCATCTGAAAATTCTAATCTACAGAATCAACCACTATTGATAGTCAAAGATTTAATACTTTCTAATGGTCAGTGGAATCAAACTCTAATTAGAAGTATTTTTTCTTAGGGCACTAGTCAGCGTATGCTAACAACAATTAGGGGTGGAGAAGATAAAATTTATTCGGCCCTTAATAAAAGTGGTTTGTATGAAGTGAGTACTGGATACTATGTGACTTATGGGTTCTCGCGCATCCTCCCATTGAATTTTGCTCAGAGATTATGAGGCAACGAAATTTGTGGCGAGAATTGTGGAAGCTGAAAATCCCAGCGAAAATTAAGATTTTTCTCTAGAGGGGCTTCCATGAAAAATTTTCAGTGCTACAAAAGTTTCATCATCGCATCCCATCGATTCAGCCTACCTGCCGAAGATGTGTCTACAATTTTCAGAAACAATCAATCATTGCATCTTTCATTGTGTTAAATCAAAGGAAATTTGGTCAAAAATGGGCTTACTAGCTACTAGCTAGATGGGGTACCGAATATTCTGATTTCTATGTTGAGTGAAACTTGAGAATGGGAGTCTTGCATATCCAACCCAATAGATAACTATTGAATATCATGGACGGTTACTCTCCTATAAAGTGAGGAGTTATCCGCTACGTTTAAGGAGAATGAGCGCTTAGCTTACTCCCCAAAGTAGGCCGGATACGGGTTTTGGGACCCGCATCTATGTTGATTCGATTCGAGTGAAACAGAATTTCTGTAGTGTATTTGGCGCTATTGGACCTACTTAGGTAGGCCCAATCATAACAGTATCCTACATGTCGAAGAGAGAATGGACTGAACTAGTGTTGTGTAAACTCGGTTATAAATAGTGTCCTTACTCGAATTTTGATCTTTAGGTAAGAGCTCGGGGTAGCAAGTTGGTCAGATAGCGATATGTATGCCGTCGATAAATTCGTATTATCAAAAATGTGATCAAACTAAGACTCTACGTGATTTTAAAAAAACGTGTATCACTTTAGTGTCTCTCATATCTTTCCGATTTTCATTGGTTATTGTGTCAACATTTAAAACTATTTACAACAAGGATTTTACCTTAATGTCCTTCTCCTTATCTTGTTTAGTTTTATAAATAGTCTTTTCTCTCATTTCTTCTTTTTCTCCCTCACATTTCTTCCAAATTTCTTTACTTTGCAAACTTCGCTTTTTATCTCCTAAACTTTTATTGCAACCTTTGCTTCTGTCGTCTACTTTTCGTCACTTCATTAGTTTTTTTACCTAAGTATTTTTCTCCTTGTTTTTTTCTTATTTTTGCATTATAGTACCTTGTATATGTTAAATGTTTGTGCAAAATGCGTAAATTGTGTATAGGACCTCAATGACACCGTACTATTAATAGTTCTCATCACTATGAGAATCAGAGTGTTTGGTGGTTTATATTGTTGTAATACTATCATGTGTGGTAGTTACCGCCGTGATGTTACTGGACATGGTGGTTTTGTCACTGTTCTTCACTATGGTGGTATTTTACTTTTATTAATAATATAATATGCATATCACTTATCTCTTGTAAAATGGAGAATTAGTATTTATTGTTAGGTTTGTTATCACTTAAAGGCGATAACCAAGTAGAGGAGAGCGGTTAGATTACTCTTACAATTGAATCGGATATGAGTTTTAGAGACCCACATATACATTGATCCAATTCGAATGGAACACAGCTTTATTATAGCGGCACGTCTTATGAAAAAAGGTGGAAACTCAAGTGCAGTCGACTTCACGTGAAGTTGATACTTGAGCGGTTAGATGATTTGATTGATTTGACTATAATTTTTATTTAACGACTCTCAGATATCAACTTTACGTGCAATCAACTTCACCTGAATTTTCACCATAAAAAAATTATTATAGCGATATGACAGTTATAAAAATTTGACAATTCTTGAAAAAGTGAAAATTTATACACATTTATTTTCATGTGAAATTATTAGTTATTTTAGGAGAACCAAATAGTATCATCATTAGAAATAAAATATTATATACATATAAAAAATTAATTATTTAAATTAGTCATTATATAAATAATAAGATAAATAAAAAAATAAACAGAAATTATTCTAAAAAGTAGAGTCCTAATAGAATCAGCATAAAAATATAAAACAATACAAGAAAAAAGAAAAAAAATAAATGACATCTTAATTGTAGATTATGACCAAATATTATTAATTTATCTGTATAAGTATTAACTTTTCTAAACTCAAGTGGAGAAACAAATTACTAAATTGCTTGGACTGCAATTTAACGATAAAAGTTAAAGATTTAGAAAAATGCAGATCGTTCTAATTTTAAAATTAGTTTCTATCTCAAAATTTGCAAAGTTATATACTATCTAATTTATTTTTATTATATATTTTATATTTTAATATATGTTTAATGTGGTGCAATCCTATATAAAAGATGCTTCCAAGAAGAGCTTGCAAATATTTTAGACAAGCAAAAAATGGAAAACAGAAACTTTGCCGTTATAATAGCAATGATCATGTTCTTAATCTCCAACACCATTTCAGCAACTGATACCATAACTCACTTACATCCTCTAACCGAAAACCAAACCTTGGTTTCCAAGAACGGAGAATTCGAGCTTGGCTTCTTTTCTCCCCGCAACTCCGATAACCGCTACCTTGGCATTTGGTACAAGAAGATCGCCATTCAAACCATTGTATGGGTAGCAAACAGAGAAGAACCTGTCACAACACACATCTCTCCATTGCTGACGATAAACATCACACAGAATAGCAGCGCACTACTTGTCCTCCATCAGAATAACTCGGTTCTATGGTCCGTGAGCGTATCAAGAAAACCCAAGAATCCAATTTTACAGCTATTGGATTCAGGGAACCTCGTTCTGAGAGAAGAAAATGATGAGAATGAAGAGAAGAACTATCTATGGCAAAGCTTTGATTACCCTGGTGATACACTCTTGCCAGGGATGAAGCTTGGTAAGGATTTGAAGACCGGGCTCGATCGACGCTTATCGGCGTGGAAGAATGAAAGTGATCCTTCACCGGGAAGCTTCACATGGGAAATGGATGTCACCAACTGGCCAGAACCAATGCAGAGAATCGGGTCCAAGAAACAGTTCAACAGTGGTCCATGGACA
Source organism: Arachis duranensis (assembly GCF_000817695.3). Lineage (NCBI taxonomy): Eukaryota > Viridiplantae > Streptophyta > Magnoliopsida > Fabales > Fabaceae > Arachis > Arachis duranensis. The sequence goes on along the minus strand of NC_029779.3, from coordinate 35,706,924 downwards.
GGACTTGATTATAGTGGTAAACCAACGAGGAAGCCCAGCATGGTTTTCAACTTCACATACTTCTCTGACCAGAATGAAGTGTACTTCATGTTCCACCTTGTGAATACCTCGGTCAAAGCTAGGATGGTCATGAACCAGAGCACCTTGAAGCGTGTTCATACTGCTTGGGATCAGAATGAGCAACAGTGGAAGGTGCATGCTCTTCTGCCCAGAGATTTCTGCGATGAATACGGTTCTTGCGGCCCCAATGGGAATTGTGATGGTAACAAGGTTCCAGCTTGCCAATGTTTGAGAGGATTTAAGCCCAAGTCACCCCGTCAATGGAATGGTATGGGAACAACGTATCTTACTTAGTGTCTGTTTTATTTGTTTGTTTTCTTTAATTCTTTATTGTAGTAAGCTCCACTCTTAATTTGTTGAGCTCTTTCGTTTCTTGTGTGACATAGGTGGGAAGTACGATGAAGGTTGTGTGCGTGACACACCACTGGATTGCAAAAGTGATGGATTTGTTAAGTATGTTAAAATGCTTCAGAAACTGTTCTTGTATGGCTTATTCAAACTCAGACACCAGAGGATCAGGGAGTGGTTGTGCTATGTGGTTTGGTGATCTTAATGACTTGAGGGTTCACCTAGCTGATGCAGAACACGATCTATATGTCAGAGTTCCTGCTTCGGTGTTAGGTATCTCATACCCTTACTATTCAGTTTAACTTTTAAACTGTTTTGTACTTTTACATACATATACCATATGCACATCAAATACTTATATGTATCGAATTAATTTTTCATAAGATTGTGATACTGATTATTATCTACAATCGCAACTAAATTTTGTGCTATGTGTGAAAATAAACCACCGAAGAGACAAACAACGGAAGCAAGGTCAAGATTGGTGTTGCAATTGGAGGCACTGTTGCCTTATTATGTATACTTCTCTTAGTTCTTTATTTCATATACATAAGACGAAGTGGCACAATGAAAAGTAAGAAATCTCTTTGTTGATGTACATAGTAACTTGCTGAATTATGTTTAGGGCTTAGTACATAAAGTAACTTGTGTCAAAAAATATAATCCAGGTAATGCCGCAGTAGTAGATCATTTCAAGGAAGAACAGGAAGAGGATTTGGAGCTTCCATTGTTTGACCTATCAGTTATAGCTAGCGCCACAAACAACTTTTCAATCGACAACAAGCTCGGAGAAGGTGGTTTTGGACCTGTGTATAAGGTAATATTTATATACATGATAAGCTGGTTTGATAATCATGCAAAAACAAACTAAAGCCGTTTGTAGCTTACAAAGTTACAGTATTTGCTATTGGTAAATGGCAGGGGACAATGGAAAATGGACAAGAAATTGCTGTTAAGAGACTTTCTAGAAGTTCTGGCCAAGGACTTAAAGAATTTAAGAATGAAATTGTCTTAATAGCCAAACTTCAGCATCGTAATCTTGTAAAGCTTCATGGGTGTTGCATTCATGAGGAAGAAAAATTGCTTGTCTATGAGTACATGCCTAATAAAAGTCTGGATTTATTTATATTTGGTATGAAATTTCTAGATGCTTTGATCCATGTTAAATTGCTCATAGTAGTTGTGGCACTTCAAGAAATGCATAATTAACTGTCTGTTTGTTCTGAAAATATTATACATTGTTCAAAAATGACTAGATAAAACGCAAAGAATGCTCTTGGATTGGTCGAAGCGCTTTCAAATAATTTGTGGAATTGCAAGGGGCATTCTTTATCTTCATCAAGATTCAATACTAAAAATCATTCATAGAGATCTCAAAGCAAGTAATGTTTTACTTGATAGTGATATGAATCCTAAGATATCAGACTTTGGTTTGGCCAAAATTTTTAAAGGAGATCAAAGTGCAGAAACTACGGGTCGAGTGGTTGGAACCTAGTAAGGATTCATAATGCCTCTTAATTTTAATTATACAATTTCAATACCAAACTAATCCTTTTTCTTATATTATTCATTAGTGGATACATGGCACCAGAATACGCAATAGACGGAAATTTTTCAGTGAAATCTGATGTCTTTAGCTTTGGCATTTTGCTGCTGGAGATAGTATCCGGAAAGAAGAACAAAGCAAACCATCATGATAAAGAAAGTACATACCTTGTTGGATATGTAAGTATAGATCAGCTATCATTTGATCATGTCTATCCAAACTTATACTTCACAATGAATGCTACATAATTTGGTATATGCATATATAGGCTTGGGATTTATGGACAGAAGAGAGGCATATAGAAGTAGTTGATGAATACCTCAAAGGTGATCTCTCTGAAGCGTTGCGCTGCATTCATATAAGTCTCCTTTGTGTGCAGCAGAATGCACATGATAGGCCAAACATGTCATCAGTGGTTATGATGTTAAGCAGTGAAATTAGCTTGCCTCAGCCAAATCCACCAGCTCTGTTTCTTGGAGATCATTCGGATCAACAACATCCTTCATCTCTCAATGAATTAAGTATTACAACTTTAGAAGCTCGTTAGGATTCGGAAGCATGCCTCAATAATCACAATATGCTGCACATGTAAATGTAACAAACCTATGCAATATGGCATGGCTAGTAGTGTTTTTAATTTCTTTCTTTATTTCTTTGCCTGGGTGCATTGTGTTAGTTGCTATGGAGTTCTGCATAATAATGTAGTTCAATTTGGATAGTACATGTATATCCTGTGCTATGCTATCGCTTCCATATTATAAGGCAAAGGGCAAAGGTTTTCCCTTAAAAGAAAACCAAAACAACAATCTCCTATTTCAAAATTAATTAGTTAGTTAGTTAGTTAGATGTGGTGATATCATCAAGTGAGTTATTTTTCTGTTTCTGATAGTTAGTTATAGCTTCATTACATGTGTATATATAATATATTCACTTGTGTGTGCTTGGATGGTTTCACACCCAAGTCCCCAACTGATTATGCTTATTAATATTACTTGATCTTTAAACAGGGATGTACAAGAAACAGACGTAGCACTCATGGGTTTGTTTGGCATTCTTTTCTGCCTTTGGAATATAATAAAATTGAAATTGATTTAAAATAAATTAAAATAGTCTTATTTAATTCTATAATATCCGAAGGATAAATTTTATCTAATTTCAAAACTAGAATGAAAGCACAATTTGTGGTGATAATTTTTATTTGGGAAGAGTCAAGGTCAATAGGCAATAATAGTCTTTGAGGAGAAGAAGACCCAAGAGCAACCAATAATGTATGTTACGTAATCAATTGACAAAAATCTCGCGTTGTCTCATAGAGATTTGGGACAGGGATCAGTATGGCCCCTTTTTTTTGTCGAGTATCGTATTGTCATTTAAAAAAAAAACTAGAATTAAGTTGGTATTTTATTTTAATTATAATCTTTTTTAATAATTCTTTGCAACTTTAGAATAGAAATATGACTATGTGAGAGAATTTATATAAAAATTTTATTCCCAAATATTCTTCCTCTTATATAATTTATAAAAAAATTATTTTATTAACTCTAAAAATGATCTTCGTAACTAATATTTTAAAAATCAGACTAAACTGATCGGTCGTACCATTCGAACTAAAAACTGATTGTTTATGCGGTTCGACTAATAAGATAAAATCGTTAAATTAAAAACTGTTTGTGAACTACTAAATCAGACGAAAATCGATCGACTAAAATTGGCCAATTTTTGAATTTTGCTCCAAAGTGAATAAATTTAATTTTAATGTGCAGTATAAAACTGTTTTACACGTATATTTAATTATATAATATTATACTATAAAAATAATTATTATTTTTATTAATTGTATAAATAATTATTTAAAAATAAATATAATTATATTATTAAAATATTTTAATCTGACGATATATTAAAATTAAACTCAATAAAAAAAATTAGAAGGCCAAGGCCCAGAATGCATAGTTTTGCTAGTCCTCGCAGCTAACCACCGTCATAACCTTTTCCTTCACCGGTGCAGTTATCCCGTAACATCTCTCTTTCTCAGTGTTGTTCGTCAACCACGCTACCTCACTTTTTTCATTCACAACTCCTTCTGCATTTACCTTCCTCCATTGACTCTTCCATTGAAGAAGACAATGGATGTGTTCCATGAACACGTGGTGAAAAGATTGAAAGAATTAGGACAAGTGGACAACTATATCATTAAATTTGTTAGCTATTGGGCCCGAAAAATAATCGGTTTTAATTATACAATTTGTTAGTTATAACTTTTAATACAAAACAAAATATTAGAATATATTAATTTAAACACTAGGATATATTAATTTTTGCTGTAACTATTTTCTATTGTTGTTGTTATTAACTGAAAAATGTTATTTTTTATTATTTTTTGATGATCTCATAATATATAATAGGTTTAATTATTCTGTTAGTTCTTATAGTTTTATTTAATTTTTAATTAGGTTTTTATTTTTTTTTAATTAAATCTTTACCCTATTTTTAATTTTTTTAATTACGTCTTTTGTATGTTAAAAATGTTAAAATTAACATAACATTTTTATCAAAATACATGCGGTCAAAGATTTAATTAAGTTTTTAATATAAATACCTTTAATTTACAAAAAAATATTCAGTTAATTCTAATATTTTTTATACTAGAAATGACTTAATTACAAAATTAAAGCAGTGTAAAAATCTAATTAAAAAGAAAAAAATATAAAAACCTAATTAAAAATTTGATAAAATTATAGAGATCAACAGAATAATTAAACCTATATAATATGTAAATAATTTTGTATATATATTAAAAGATTAAATTAAATATATTTCAATTGAACTCTAGTTAAATGAATTTGATCTAAACTTCTGAATTTATAGTTTTAACTATCTAGTATCTAATATTTAATTTAGTTTTTAAAACCTTATTTACATAGAATTATGAGATTGTAGTTGCTGTAGTATTTTTAATTTATGTATTTTTAATATTTATATTTTTATGTACTTATTTATAATTTTATACATTATTATATTATAAATTAATTTTTTAATTGAATTATAATTTAACAAATTAAATCTTTAAATTAATAAATTAGTAGCTTTCAATAATTGATTAAACTTTTAAAATTAAAGTATTACTATTATTTATGTTTAATTTATAAAAAAGTTTATATTCTTTTATGTATATTTACATAGAGTAAAACATATTTTTTAACTATTAAACATTTGAATGCTAATAAAATTAATCATAATTGATTAAAACTTATCTAATACCCATGAAATATAACATTTGTTCGACAAAACTAACAAAACATTAATTGTATGTTAATTTTGTTAAAAATATCATATTGTCCCTCCCCTTTCTTATCATCATTTCTATCATCTCTTATTCAAACTCTGCCATCAAATTTCCTATTTTTTGTTTCCTTTCATTCTCTCTTATTCCTCTTTTCTCTTCTTTTTCTTTCAGTTCTCTTCGTCTCTTTCTTCTGTTTTTTCTACCTCCCGTTCTCTCTCTCATCCTCTTAATCTCAGTCTAAAAAAATATTTTATTTTTCTTTTAAATTCACTTTAAAAAATTTTAAATTTATGTTCTTAATTATAATTTAATAAAAATACTTTTATTTTATACTATATTCAAACAATTTAAATTTTTTTCATTAAAAACAAGAAATTCCGTATTTTTTAAAAAGTGATACAATGTCCAATATAAAATAACCTTAAGAAAAAAAAAAGAATATTACCAATATTTATATAATTTCAAACAATTTAAATTTAAATTTTACTAAGAATATTTATATAATTTCATCCAAACAAAATTAATTTAAACTTATTAGATTCGAGCTATATATATGCTTTCTGAACATGAAGTTTTATTAAAAACATTACCAATATTATTAACATACATCATCACTAGAGAAATTAATTGCAGTAGCTATTTTTAAGTGGTTGAGAAGTTCTATTGGAGTTCTACTTACTTGAAGAAACAAGATTCAATCCAAATATCTGTTACCGTTTAATTCTACTTTGATTTTCATTTGAAAAAAATAAATAAGTAAATAACATTCCTTAAACAGTAGTTGAACTTGAACCTGGCATAGCCAAAAATAAAAAAACATAACTATCAAACAATCCTATGTTATCCAAAAACAGAATCATATTCAAAAGTCAAAACACACTAAATTAAATACAGCATACACGTACTTTACACTAATATTCATCAAGTCAATAATTGACACATATCAAAATATTATTATATCATGATAATCTGTTACAACAGTTGTCATCATTCATTTGCCTATCTTATCAACTATCATAATCTATCCAATTATAAAAGACAATCAATAACACAATAGGTGATGAACATAAAGAGAAAAACCAATTATAAGAATACTAGAACCTCTTCAATTCCCTCAACACAAGATTTTTTTTCATCTGATCACCCAAGACTACCCTTAATTAATTACTTGAGTTTCCTATCACCATCATCATCACCTAATTCATCACATTGCTATAATATACTACATTTTTTGTTTTTGTTTTTTATTATATCTTCTTCTATTGGTGATTAATCATTATTTAGAGATGGGTGAATCAAAGACAAACGGATCCAAGAGCATAAGATCTGTAGTAAAATATGGATGGACATTTTTGGGTTATTTCAAAAAAGGGTGGTACAAGGTTCGAATGAACCTTCACGTGTAATTTGATCATTTTTTTAGTACATATTTAATTAGCAATAGAGGTTCATATACCCGATTCAAAAGAGTAGTGCATATTGAACTTTTATTTTATTTTATTTTTAATTTGTAGTTGTGTTAATTAGACAATTAAATTTATGTGCGTTGCTGCCATGCTATCTTTCTTATGTAAATGTAGTAGCTTTGTAATAATGTGCAGAGTTCAATAATATTGTACATGTAGACTTATTATTATACATAGAAAAATTAAATGATATAAAATTCGCATTTTAAGTGATGGTTATTTAAACACGTTTTATTAAGTGAACAGTGTTGTACCTTTATTATTATATAAGCAGATTTTGATCATATATTTTGAAACAATATATTGAGATATATAAAAATATTTTTTTATTTAATTGATCAACTTTTTTATAATATAGTATTTGTGATAATAAACATTTAGATTATATTAGATATTGAAACTTAATTATTTAAGTTAACACAGGTGTAAATAGCACGGTTTTAAATTATAGTTGTCAAAAAATCTAGAATAATATCTCAAGTTAATCTGTAAAAAATTTTTAGTTAGACAATTTAAATTTTAGCAAATTTTAATCATCAAATTACATTAATTTTATGAATCTAGCTAAAAAGTATTATAAAGACATTGATTAAGAGGATGAAAGTGTTTTCAGGATACTTGTTAACAAATTCTAATTCTATTAGTTAACGTGCCAAACGCGCGCCATAATTAAAATGAATTACTTTAAAATTCTCATTTTATAATTTGATTCAAATAAAATAAGAAAATATTGTGAAATATAACATCATTTTTACCAATAATTTTATCCAAATAGATTGTCCTATCCCAAATGTTGAATGTAAGGACAATTCAATTAAGGTGGGTGCTATGATGTACAAATATTATTGTTGTGTAAGGATACTAATTAGTAAGTAATGAGCAGTAATGTAGCATTCATAATTTGACTAGTCTGGTTTGAAAAGTCGTGATTATCTCTCTTATTAGGCTTTTGCAAAGGAGACAAAATTATTGTAAAGATCAGAGGACGATTTTTTCTATCACTCGACCAAGGCAAAGTTATTAGTTTATAGTGATTTATCATTGTATGTCATAAATTTTTTATATGCTAGATAAAAATTTCATATAAATAGTGGGATCAATAATTTTCTTCCTCCAATTGTACTCTCTTGCCAACAATTTGATTCTTCATTGCACATGTCTCTGTAAATTTTTTTGGCATAATAATTGATGTGGCTAATAAATGCTTTCTCTACCTGTTAGACAGTCAAGACTTCTGTTCTTTCTTGTTTTTAAATTTTTTTTTCTTCTTAATTGAAGTATAGTATTTCTGTATTAGTAATGTTTCTCTAATTCTCTGCAGGTTGTTGGAATTTTCAAGATGGTAGTATATGTCCATCCAAAGAAGATATTTGCGACCAAATATTATAATAACTTAAATGAAATATTTAAAATAACATGTCCATTTCTAAAAATTCATTACCTTATTAAAAATTGTATAATACATAGAATGTTATATTAGATAGAAAGTTCCACCGAGGAAAACGAGTTACATTAGTCAAACATAGTTTAAGGAATCAGTAATGGCAAAGACAAACATTTTCTACATGATGCAATGCAATTGTAGTCTCTTTCTCCATAAAACTTTTCTTGCAATTTGAAAGGATGGCACCTTAGGCTCTTCTAATTATTTTTACACATTCAGCAAATCAGTCTCATCTCCTGTGAAAAAGAGTCTGTTAGTATCTATCTCAAAGAAATGAATTTTTTGTCTTATAAACAGCCGATCTTTTTCTAAAAACGGTAGAAGCAAACACAATAAATAATAGCTACAACAGCAAAAAAAAAAGAGAATAATATAATATAGAAACAACTAGATGCAAATTTGATGGTAATTTACCTGTCAATTTATACATATAAATTTAATTCTCTTTTAATTTGTCTTTGTACGAGCAGAACAATATTACCTTCACGTTTGCATGAATCATCTCATATACAGTCCAAAAATATCCTATAATAAAAAATAAATAAAATAAACAAAAATATGAATTGGACAAATAATAACCTCCTTCGTAACTAAAACTAAAATATGAGCCTAACCATATTGGTGGTTGAACTTGCATTTTCCTCCATATATATGCCACCTTCAGAATTCCTGTTGTGTGTACAGTGATAAGTGTATAGCTGTCAACAAAATAGAACAAAGACAAATAGAGATGATGATAAGTGCTATGATGAGAGTGTTAGTTAAGACAGGTAGTTCTGTTATAAGTTAGCACAAGTCACACCTTTGGCACAAGTCACACTTTTAACACAAGTCATACCTTTTCACACCCTTAAGATCTCCAGAAGCTTCCATCACTCTCTATAAGTAGACGCATGTTATTGTACTGAATTGATTTTCATTCATTTTGCTGAGTAATCAATAAAATTCATTTTCCTCTTCTCTCTTCCTCAATCTTCAGTCTCGTTTCTTCTTCAATCCTCACCCTCTAAGATCTGGTACCTTCATGGTATCAGAGTTTATGGTGCCACAACTTCTGCGAAATCACAAATTCAGAAGAGTTCAAGCTAATTCAAGCTAAGTCATGATGGCTCTAGGATTTGTAGCAACACTGATCTCAATGAAGCTGGATGAGAAAAATTTTCTGCAATGAAAAGACTAGGCATTCTCAACAATTGAAGGAAATGATATGCTAACTCATGTTACAGAAAAAGTAATCCCTCAGCAATACCTAGTAACCGAAAACGAGACCGATATAGTATTGAATCCGCAGTATCAACAATGGAAAAGACAAGATGCTTTGCTCAATTCATGGCTCTTGGCTTCGATGAGTAAACCATTTACCACACAGATGGTTGGATGCAGTTACACGCATCAAGTTTGGAAGAGGCTTGAAGATCATTTCGCGTCTCAGATCAAAGCAAAGGTAATGCAGTTAAAACACAAGCTTAGTACTCTTCAAATTGGAGCATCTGTAACTGAGTATGTCCTTTTAATTAAGAGCACAATTGATGCACTAGTCTCAGTAGGTGAAGCAATAACTGAAAGTGATCAAGTAAATGCAATCTTGCATGATTTAACCGAGGAGTATTCTTTGATCTATACCTCTGTGCTAGCAAGATCTCAGTGCATAACAGTTGCCGAATTGGAAGTCCTACTACTGGCTCATGAAAGCATGCTCACAAGGTTCATGAAGCTAGAGGCATTTGTGCAAGCTAATATCGATCAATTTAGCAGAGGAGGTTTTAGAGGTGGATTTTGAGGACGAAGAGGATGCACGTTTAGAGGAGGCAGATGCTACTTCAATGGAGGTAGATCTCTGCAAGATTTCTCACTGCAAGAACATACAAATGGTGGATTTAGTAGCTAGATTGCAGGTGGCAGAGGACAGTTTAATAGAGGTGGCAGGATGAACAATATGAGAGGTTATCAGGCTGAGAAACCACAGTGTCAAGTGTGCAATAAAATAGGTCACACGGCTAGAACTTGCTGGTATAGGTACAGTGAAGACTTCTATGAAGGTGGCTATGAAAATGAAAATGGAGGATATAGTGGATACAGCAAAGCAAGCAATCATCCCTATGGCAATGAAGGATACAACAGTGGAAACAATCAGGTTCCTCAGCAGGTATCTCAGCCTCGTGCCAACTTCTTGTAATGTCTTAGCAATGCCTGCCATAGTTTAGGATTTGAATTGGTATCCTAACTCAGAAGCTACGCATCACATGACTCACACTGAGCAGAATCTGTTAGAGAAGGAGGAGTATTGTGGTGATGAGTAAGTTATAGTAGGCAATGGAATAGGTTTGTCAATTTCCTTTGTTGGTAATTTGTGCATTAAATTTGATTTGAGCTCTAGATTATTACACCTTAGAAAATTGCTATGTATGCCTAAAATAACAAAAAATTTAATGAGTGTATATCAATGTTACTGTGACAATCAAGTCTTCTTTGAATTTCATGACGATAGGTGCTGCATAAAAACCAAAGACACTCACAAAGGCCTTTATAAGTTCACAATTGGTCAAAGCAAACCAGAAGCATACACTTCTGCATTAGGAAATAAGGGTGATGTCCTGATTTGGCATGCTAGATTAGGCCATCCAAACCATAGCATTGTATCACAAGTATTAAAGACTTGTCAAATTCCCTCTTTTGTAACCAAACTTAAATGCCCAGCTTGTTGTATTGGAAAATCCCACCACTTACCTCTCTTTTCCTCTCAAATTATGTATAACCATCCCTTGGAGCTTGTACATTTTGATATTTGGGGGCCAACACCCATTTCAGACACTAATGGACATTGGTACTTTGTAAACTTTATTGATGCATTCTCAAAGTATACATGGCTTTATCTCATTAAATCTAGAGCTCAATTAAAATCATTATTTAATCACTTCCAACAAAATGGCTGAATTACAATTAAATACAAAGTTGAAAATGTTGCAAAGTGACAATGCTGCTGAGTATAAAAGCTTATCTAAGCTGTTGCAGGCAAAAGGAGTTGTATGCAGGTCTTCATGTCCTCATGTCCATCAGCAGAATGGAGCTGCTGAAAGGAAGCATCGCCATGTGGTTGAAATGGGCATTGCTTTACTTGTAGGGGCATCCATGCCTACTAGATTTTGGGGAGAAGCCTTTACTACTACTGCCAAACTCATAAATATGCTTCCAACACTAGTGTTAGAGGGCATGTCTCCTACTGAAAAACTGTTTGGCAAAACGCCTTCTTATGACCAGTTTCGAGTCTTTGGATGTTTATGCTTCCCTCATCAAAGATCTTACAATAAGTACAAGCTGGATTTCGGGTTCTCACCTTGCACATTCATTGGGTATGACACATCTCACAAGGGATATAAATGTCTCACTCAGGATGGGAAAGTTATTATCACCCCTCATGTTGTATTATTTGAAGACAAGTTTCCTTTTTAGCAAGCTACACAGCAGGTTCCTAGTAACTCTGTATCATCTTTTGAAGATGCCTTACCTCCCTCTATTCCAACCTTTTCACTCATCCCTAAGCCTTTGACAAATATAGTTGAACCAAGGAAGTTTCAGTCTCAGCAAGTCAACTTCAGCCATCCAGTCTCAAGTTAACAGGTCTCTCCCTCTCAAGACAGTTTGAACCACAACTCAGCCAATTCCTCACCTTCAACTCTTCCTCAACCATCAACCTCACCCCTCATACCTCAGTTACCAATAGCATCTTCCTCTATTCCCACTCTTGTCCCTATCAATGACATTAAGATACCAATTTCAGAGGATTCTAAACATGTACCTGTTGCTGTTAATTCTCATTCAATGTTCACTAGAAGTAAGGCTGGAATTTTTAAGCCAAAAGTCTTTTCTGCCAGTGTGGAGCCAAGAACTGTAAAGCAAGCTCTGAATTCTCCAGAATAGAGAGCTGCTATGAATCTGGAATATGATGCACTAATCAGGAACTATACGTGGGAATTAGTAAGCCTTCCACCCAATAGAGAAGCCATAGGCAGCAGGTGGGTATTCAGGCTGAAATACAATGCAATGCAGATGGCTCTTTACAAAAGCACAAGGCGAGGCTGGTAGCTCAGGGGTATGCTCAGAAACATGGATCTGACTTCACAGAGAACTATAGCCCAATAGTGAAGCCTACTTCCATTAGATTGTTGCTATCCATCGCTATATCCAAATCCTGGGTAATCAGACAGTTAGACGTTAATAATGCCTTCTTGCATTGTGATTTAATGGAGGATATGAGGCAGCCTCCAGGGTATGAATAAGGAGATCCATTCTTAGTATGCAAGCTTACAAAGGCTCTCTATAGGCTGAAGCAAGCCCCAAGAGAGTGGTATCATAAGCTGGCAAGTGAATTAAGGGAGATTGGTTTTACAGCTACCAAGTCTGATGTCTCAGTCTTTGTCAAAACTGTTGATGGACTCCAAACTTATGTGCTTGTGTATGTAGATGATATCATTGTGACTGGTGAATCTTCTGCCCTTGTGATGTGATAGCTAAGCTGAACAAAAAATTTTCTCTCAAAGATATAGGAGACCTACACTACTTCCTTGGAATTTAAGTAACTAGAACTTGTGATGGTGGTCTAGTGCTCACTCAGCAGAAATATGTTGGGGAAATATTAAAGAAAGCTGGTATGGTTGGCTGTGCCTCCTGCCACACATCTCTACCATCCACTGTGAAAGTCTCAGCTCTTGGTGGGTCTAGCTTCTATGATCCAAAGCTATACAGATCGATCATTGGCAGCCTGCAGTATCTCACAATAACAAGGCCTGGAATCTGCTACAGTGTTAACAAGCTGTCTCAATTTGTTCAAGCTCCTTTGGACTATCATCGGAGAATGGTTAAATGGGTACTAAGATACTTGAGTGGCACAGCTAGCTACGTCTTACATATAAAACAGGATTTCTTTATGGGCGTAACTGCTTATAGTGACTCAGACTGGACTGGGGATCTAGATGATAGGAAGTCCACCAGTGGTCATTGTGTTTTTCTTGGCTCAAATTTGATCTCTTGGGCATCAAAGAAGCAATCAGCAGTAGCTAGATCAAGTACTGAGGCTGAATATTGAAGTATGGCAGATGCAGTAGCAGAGTTAATTTGGGTAAAAACCATGATGAGTGAATTACTATATCCATCACTCGAAGCACCAATGTTGTATTGTGACAATCTCAGCGCCGTTTTGCTTGCTGCTAATCCTATCCTCCACTCCAAGTCCAAGCACTTCAAGATTGATTTGCACTTTGTTAGGGATCATGTCAACAATAAAGAGATTCGGATCAGCCATATCCTAGGATTAGTGCAGCTAGCTGACATTCTTATAAAGGCAATACCCTCAGAGAGCTTTCTCCATTTCTGTGCCAAGCTCAGTGTTCATGATCAGCAACTTATTGCTGGAAGTTAGAATTGTTCATCCTCAACAGAGTATAATAAAATTTGCTGGAGATGATGATAAGTGTATAGCTGTCAACAAAACAAAACAAAGACAAGTAAAGATGATAATAGGTGTTATGATGAGAGTGTTAGTTAAGACAGGTAGTTTTGTTATGAGTTAGCACAAGTCACACTTTTAGCACAAGTCACACCTTTTCACACCCTTAAGATCTCTAGAAGCTTCTATCACTCTTTATAAGTAGACGCATGCTATTGTACTGAATTGATTTTCATTCATTTTATTGAGTAATCAATAAAGTTTATTTTCCTTTGCTCTCTTCCTCAATCTTCAGTCTCCTTTCTTCTTCAATCCTCACTCTCTAAGATCTGGTACCTTCACACAGTACACCCAAACATTAATCGGATTGATCTTAAATTTTTTAAAAATTTAATTGTCAGAGTTATATTTGATATAAATCGAAAATTTTAAAGACAAAATTAAAATAAAATAAAATTTAGGAATATTTTTAAAATTTTTGATAAATTCTAAAAAAAAATACTTTACCCTAAAATAATAAGACCTTTAATAAACCAATAATTAAACTTATTGTTTGGTAGTATAATAATTTTTTATAATATGTCAAATACATATATACATGGTGATTAATTGTTAAATTTTATGTATATATAATATAATTGTAATTTAATGCTTAATTATTAGAAAATTTTGAGTCTCATTTAGCCCTTGACTTTATTTTATAATCATTAATTAGAATTTTGTTGTTGTTGTTTGAATTAATGATGCGCTTGCATGTGTAATAAATTGTTTCAATTATAAGTTTAATGGTAATGTTAGAATGACAAAAAAAACTAAAATTTATCTTATTTAATATTTATAAACTATTATAATAATTAATAAATAGTAAATAAAATAAATTTTGACTGTTTTTGATTAATTTATTTATTAGATTATCAAATATTTTCTTAAATTTAATAATTAAATAGTCATAATATTAATGTCATTTGTATTAAGTTATAACATTTTTTACTTCTCAAAAAGTAAGTTCTAAGTTATAAATTATTTTTTATTCTAACATACTTCTCATGCTAACTTAAAAATAAGAATATCTTTTATAGGTACCATTTAATCTTCTCAAGAAAGGAGAAGTATATTTCGTTATAAGACAATAAGAACGAACTTAATCTCTTTAAGAGTCAAGATATATATACAGCAGACTAGTTTACTATGCAAGAATAATATAAAATAAAAAAATAATTATTAGTTGTTATATATTATGTTAAATTACGAATTAAATTTAACATCTTAAAAAAATAATAATTAAGATTGTTGTTTATTAATTATAAATTTAAACTTAATTTAAAATAATATAATTATAGATACATATATATTTTAATTTTTATTGCCCATAACATGCATGTTAACTTGCTTCAAATCCTTCATGAATCAGTAGACAGTAGTGTATATGTAAAGTTATGCCGCCGAAACAAGATAAAAGTATATCCAAATACATGTAATTTTTCATGTGTTTACTTTCTATTTTTCAAAACTCACTACCGAATAATACGTGGTACACTGGTGTTCCAATAAAGTAAACGAAACACTTAAAATTTTCCTCTATCAATATACTTATCTGTGTATCAAATAAGTTTGTGTCTTCTAATAATATCTCTTTGTATTTATATTTTCAAATAATTTTCAAAGACAGCTTAAGAATACTGTAATGTCTGAATTTCCATAACAGCACCATCATTATTGGCATTATTATTCAAAGCACATCCATGATTATGAGACACCAAAGTGACCAAAAAGTCAAAGATATCAGTGGCGACGACGGCGGATGCGACGTCATCTTTATGCAAGGTTCTCCTCTTTCCATGGATGGCGACGATCCAAGACCTTCTAGTAAGTTCCTCAATGAAGAGCTCACAAGCCTTTGAGAAAACAATAGGTGCCTCACCAGAAATCATCTTAACATCTTCACCAGATTTTTTCATGATCTTCTTGATCCTTGCCAATGGCAAAGAGTGTGGCCCTGTTCTTCCAGAAATGCCCCCACATAGTATCCCAGAATATGCACCTGCTTGTCTCATATTGTTCTCTCTAATAATAAATAATACTCTACTACTATATATGCTTGTGTTTTAATGTTGTCTGTGTGTTTTAGTGTTATCTCTATATATATACACTATGGTTTGCATGCTATTGGTATATTGAAGATTTCACTACAATAACATTGCCGGCCAGCCTGCTTGAGCCGGCTAATTGAATTCTAATGAAAAATAAATTATTGAAGATTCTTAGTTGT
Source organism: Arachis duranensis (assembly GCF_000817695.3). Classification (NCBI taxonomy): domain Eukaryota; kingdom Viridiplantae; phylum Streptophyta; class Magnoliopsida; order Fabales; family Fabaceae; genus Arachis; species Arachis duranensis. Next base: position 35,691,062 of record NC_029779.3, on the reverse strand, counting down.
ACATTTTAATTGTTGATTAGACTGAATACCATAAAATTATTGATCATTTTCCCTGTGTATATTATTATTATTATTATTATTATTATTATTGTTATTATTATTATTATTCAAAATGAATAATGTCAGGTAATAATTAATCTTTTTCAGTTAACATCAGTTCATTTTTTTAAAATTATTTTTTTTATTTTAAATTTTTTATCTTAAATCATAAATTTTTAATCTTAAATTTTAAATTATAAACATAAAGACTAAAATTGAATTATGTTGGATAACTAAAATCATGGAGTAAAAGAGTGCACGAAAAGTGATTGTGTGGTTCTTTGAGCTTTTAGCTTTTCTCTGCAAAAAGAGTATCAATTATTCATATGTTTTCAACAAGAGCAATGCTAGAGGGCCAACAATTTTTGTGATTGTTAGCTATCAACTAGACTTTTCCTTTCAACAAACCAAAGATCTCTCTCGAACTGAAAAGATTCAGGAATGAAAACGAAATGTCTTAGAATTCATAACATAACTTGTTGGATTAAGATATTGGTTTTGGGTATATAAATATAATGATAAATATTTATTGGGTTAAAATTCTAAATTCAATTTAATGTGTGTTAGTGGTGTAGGCTCTATTTTATCTCTCAGTCTAAATTTATATTGCTTCAGCAAATTTTCAATACACCAATTTAAAGTTTCAATCCAATATATTTAATGAGCAACTATCATAACCTAGAAGTTAAGAGAGAAGATTCTGAAAATTCATGGTTGAAATAAAAAAAAAAAACACGAAACATTTGGTATTATTATGGAAGAACAGCAGAGACAGTGGAGCAAAATAAAAAAGTATTGCATGCCAAAAAAGATAGCCACAACGGATAAAATTGGCAAGAAAAATGAAGAGGTAGTAAACCAATTTAATGAAGTAAGCTTCTCACTATATATATATAGCCAATTCTCAACAACATTTGAAGACAAGAAAAGTTAAATAGAATGACACTTGAGCATTATCTCATATACTTGAGCTAACATATTTTTCTTTAACTTTGTACTTCATTTGAAATTTCAGTGTTATAGTAATCTATTGTTCATCTTTCTGTAATTGAGAAAAAGATATATCATGGTGAGGAGAAAATTGAAAAAGCCATAAGAGTAAAAGAGGCAAAAGAGATACATTGAAAAAGCTAAAGAAAATTTCTTTGTACTTGTTATTTGATGAATTAGGATTACTTTTCTTTGTCAAGTTGGGATAGCACTTAGTAACTGATTGAATTAGTGGGTTCTCCTTTATTGATGGAACAACACTTGGTAGTGGCTAGGTTTGAGCAAAAATTTAGTGGTTGATACTATATAAATTAGGGTGTAATTAATTAGTATTGGTGTATGTAATCAGTTTGATTACAGTGAAAATTCTACCATGGTTATGGTGGAGTAGGTTTTATGGCACAAAAAAATCAAATTACAATACATGCTTGTTTCATTCTCTTTCTTCTTACTCTGTTCTATTTTGGTTTTAGAGACAAAAAGTAAAAAATCTCCTACATAATCTGTTTTTGCAAAAAATTGCTAAAAGAACTTATTTTCTGAAATCAACTTGATTCAACTTCCTTATCAAATTCTAGCATTACCATCAATTGGTATCAAGAGTCCGATCTCAAAGAGTCAAGCTTCATAACTTGAAACAAAGATCCATGACTATCAATCATGGGTACAAACATCATGGCATACATGTTCACTGAAAAATGAGAGAATGAAAATTTTTGTGCAATCAATTGACTACAATATCTAGAAGATTATTGTTAATGGACCTGATATCCCAACAAAACAAAATGTTGATGAAGATGTAGTACCAAAGGAAGCCAATGAATGGATAGAGAAAGAAAAGAAGAAAGTTAAACTCAATGCAAAGGCAATCAACCTAATGTATTATGCAATAAAGTTTGAAGAGTACAACAAAATTTCAAGATGCAAAAACTGCAAAAAAAAAATATAGGACAAGGTGAAACTCACCCATGAAAAAAAACAAGTGAGAGAGACAAGAATAGACATGCTGGTGAAGGAGTACGAAATGTTCCTCATGAAGGAGGATGAAAGCATTGATCATGTGTTTGAGAAGTTCTTAATATTCATCAACAACCTAAATGCCTTGGAAAAAAGCTATTCTGAAGATATTTTAGAAAGGAAGATCTTGAGGAGTCTTACTAAAAAATGGAAAATGAAAAATATTGCTATCTTCAAAAGAAATGATTTGATAAAAATTATTATGGTGAGCTAAGAGGCAAGTTGTTAGCCTATGAAATTACCCACATGTCTCAAGACAGAGATGACAAAAAAAAATATATAGCATTGAAGTCAAGAATGATAGTCAAAGAAAAAGAATCTGATAACAGCATCTCAGATGAAGAGACGGTACTCTTTGTAAGAAAAATGAGGAGTTTAATGAGATTCAAAAGCAAATCCAAAGAAACTACTTTATCTAAAGATTTTAAAAAAGATCAATTCAAATTTACTTGTCACCACTACAAGGAGTCAGATCACTTCAAGTTTGACTGCCTTCAATTGAAAAAAGGCGAAAAATCAAAGAAAGACAAAAAGAAGGTGATAATGACAATTTGAAAAGATTTGAAAAATGATTCTAATTTGGAAGATGAAGAAAATTCTGACCATGAGACTCAAATGTGCTTAATGGATGATCACACGAACATGGATGAGGTAGATCTCTTTGATTTATTCATTAATGAACTACATTCTATTATCAAAGATTTCACTATGAATTCAAAGAAATTTTTTGATAAATATGTTAAGTGTAAGAAAAATAATGAGGCATTGAAAAATAAAAATAAATTTTTATTAGAAAAAGTAAAAGCAACCGAAACTTGTGATGAAAAATCTTTAAAAGAAAAAAATGATGCTTTAAGAGCTGAATTAATAAATTTAAACTCAAATATTCGGTCTCAGCCTTTACTAATTTAATTACTAAAAATAAAAAATTGAATAAAAAAAATTAAGAATCTTAATAGAGATTTAGCATAATTTATTTAACATTCACAAAATTTTGACAAATTACTTATTTGTCAAAGATCTAATTTTAAAAAATCTGGACTTAGATTTAAAGAAGAAAGCAAATTTGTTATTGAACAAATATTTCAAAAATCTAAAACTTCCTCTTCCAAAAATGTTAAGCCTAAAATTTTCAGCAAGCTTTTAAATTCATCAACTAGGAACCATTGCTATAAATGCAATAAAAATAGTCATGTTCCTCGACAATGCTTCTTTTTTTAGGTCTTTTGGTGATAACAAATTGTATAAAATTATTCACGATTATAATGTTCTAGGACAACAAAAAGTATTTCACATAAGAAGATCCAAATGAATTTGAATAATTAAAGTTAATTGAAAAACATACAAATTTATCTTACATCCAAAAAGAAAAAGAACATGTGATATCTTGATAGTGAATGTTCAAGGCATATGACTGAAAAGACTACCTTCTTCATCAAACTCAACAAATATGATGGAGAATTTGTCATTTTTAGAGATAATGGTAAAGATAAAATAATTGCCATTCGTAAGGTTGGTAAAAATTTTTCTACTTGTATAGATAGTATTTTCTAATAGATGAGTTAAAGCATAATTTCTTGAGCATAACTCAACTATGTGACATTGGATATGTAATAACCTTTAGAAAATTAGATCATAGAGTCACAAATGAAAAAAATAGGAGCTGTTTTGTTTATTGCAAAAAGATGTGACAATGTCTATGGTATCATTCTAAATTATCTTAAGATTCAAAATGTAACTTGTTTTTCTTCAATAAAATCTGAAAAATAGATGTAGCATAAAAGATTAGGACATGCTAGTATGTTCTAAATTTATAAACTCGTCAAAAAAGAATTAGTTAGAGATCTTTATGTAAATAAACTAAAATTTCTTTTAAATCTAAGAAAGGTATCTATACTAAGAAACCATTGAAATTGTTATATTTTGATCTATTCGGACTTATTAGGACTCAAAATCTTGAAAGAAAAAGTTATGAAATAATTATTTTGGATGACTATATAAGATTCGGTTGGATGTTTATCCTAACTCATAAGGATGAAGTATTTTCTGTTTTTAAAAAATTCAACAAAAAATTCAAAACGAAAAAGATTTAAAAATTGTTTCAATTAGAAGTGATCATGATAAAGAATTTAAAAACCAACATTTTGAATCTCTTTATAATAAACATGGTATATCACACAACTTCTCATGTCTTAGAACACCACAACAATAAAAAAAAATTATATTATACTTTAAAAAAAAAAACTTTCGTCGTAGTTTGTGTGATGAAAATTTTCGTATTATCTGACGGTATCTCCCGAAAAAAAGAAAAAAAAAGCTTTATTATTAGCTTAACTCAGGTCAATTGATTAGAATTCATTAAATTAGCAAACAAATAAAAAAATATATAAAATATGGGAAGAGAGGGAATGTGATGAAAATAAAACTAGAAGCTTAAGACCAATCAAGTTTTGAAAGACTTATCTTAATTAACATTAAAAAAGTCAACTAATAGTCTGCTTATAAGAACAATTAAGAAATTAGAAAAACATTAATTAATTGAGTAGTCACATTATATTCTTGTGGAGGCTTATTGATTTTTTTTTGTTATTTTGTGTTCACATCAGCTAATTAATTAAAGAAGTTCCAATTGCTTCAGCTGGGCCAAGATTGCTTAAAGTGCTTTCTGCCTAACTACTACTCTTTTAATTTATTATATCTTCTTTAATATCTAAACTTTAAAACCAAAAAAGCAAAATAAAAAAGAAATGATGGATGACCTTGGACCTTCTAACAGTTTTTCACTTTTTTGTCCTAGACGTGCACAAAAGATTTGTATAAATGAAAGAACCTTCATTATGAAAAGCAAGGTGCATCCATATGCTTAAATAGCATACCATAACTTGTTCAGATTTCTCCATAATGCACTTTGCAGTACACTTCAATCCATTTGAATTTGTTGTAAATTGAAAACTTCAAATTAAAGCTACTACGTTAATTAGAATATAATCATAAAATGGACGATCATGACCAGCAATTAGAGTTTGTGGGTCATAATATGTTTGAGTTAGGTGTTATATAACCATCTTTCATGGGTCCAATTTAATCACAAGTTGCGCCAAAGTCTTTAGTTAAATTATATATCCTCACCTTATACATAAACAAACACATTTTATTGCACCTAAATCAAGCTCTTACGTAATATAATTTTATGGCTTTTTTTTGTTGAATAATATCAAAAGAAAACAGCTACATGAATTCATTTGATTTTGCATGAACCAAATCATGAAGATTGCATATGAGGAGGCAGAAGCTTCGGGAGCATGCAGTATGCTTTGGTACCAAGCTTAATCAAAAGATTTGAAATGTTGACTTTTATATTTCATAAGCGTTGTTACTAAGTAATAGAACAAAAATTAAAATTAAAGTATAAACTTTTTTCACATAAAGAGTTGCAGTCGTTGGAGAAGTATTATAAGCCAGAATTGATATTAATAAGAGAAAAGATGAAAGATTAGTAATTTTAATTTATATTAGTTAGTATTTTTGGTTAATAATCTAATATTTTTAATTTAATAATTTAATAACATATTTTTAGTCAATACTTTTAAACGTTACTAATTAATTGTTGGCCAAAAATAATATGTCCTGTTAAGCATTGCTCATCAATTGTTAATTCCATTATCAATTGCTATAGGGTAAACATACATTTGATCAACCACGTTAATGAAAATTTTATTAAATTTTTTTGTGAAGAAAAAAAGGAGTTGTATAGTAGATTAATTAGTAGTAGGATGGAGTCAAGGTGAAGAGATAGGACAAAATAAATAGTAGTAAGCAAGCTTTGTTAATAAGCAACGATATGATGACATTGTAGTTTCAAAACATATTGGTTCAAACATTAATCCGTGAAGCAAAAGCCAATAATTTTCATCTTCAATTTATGACAATGTGACCCTTTTATCTACTCTTCTTATGAAATCATTAAGCAGCAATGACATATAATAATAAAAATAATAATAAGAAGGGACAATTAATTAAGTCGTACGTACATGCTTAATTATTTCCGACGGAAAACCATAGTTTTCTTGCCTGTTTTCTTTTATTTTAATTTAAATTGCATGAGAAGATTTGCAAAAAAACATAGACACATCATGTTGCAAAAGTAGAGGCTGAAGTACAATTTTCATTAATTAATGTAAAACAAATTAATTATTTATGACATGCCGGTAGGTAAGTTCATATATGATATGATCTAGTACCTGGGGCAACAACATGATGGCATTACATTGAACAATTAAGGAGATTGGGGACATTGCCACCAAATCATGAAGGCATTGAACTCAGTTGGGTAACCAATACTCAACCAGCCAATTACTAATTAATTTGTCATCAATTGATCATTTTAATTTTTTAAATTATCATTAATTAATAATTATTTAAATTTTATCTTTTAAAAAATACAAAATTAATAATTATTAATTATAGTTATTTAAAATTAGTTAATTAAAAGTTATTTGCTTATAGTTTTCTTTTACAAAATTGTGGAGAGCCATAGTTTAAAAATTATAAGTAGTTATGATATTAAATATAATAAATAAAAAATTATAAATATTAATATAAAATTATAAATATTAAATTAAATAAAATAATTTTAAATTATTGTCTTCTTGATATTATTCTTATTTCATTACTCATACATCCATTTGACTTATCACAATCAATCTAGATATCTAAAAATTAAACTAATCTTGATATTAGACAAATAGAGTGGAAGGAGTGGATTCTAATGCTATATATGTATCGAATAATTCAACTCAAAATCTAGAAGAATAATTTTTCGTTGAAGAATGAATCATATGGGGAGTAAATCCTCATAGTAATTTTTGAGATTCGTATGATTACTTAATGTAGTTTTTAAGATTTTGATTTTTTTACTGTAGTCTTTCAGATAGAGCTCCGCGTATTTATAATGGTCCCTGAGCATATTTCTAGTGATGAGTCATCACCGAAGCGTTTACGTGGTGTCGTTTTGCCACGCTGTAGATGAGCTGGCTCATTTTTCACTATACCCACATTGGTCTCTCGAAGTTGGTGTTATTGTACAAAGTCCCACTCCTGCACGCTTCGCTCTCCTTCTTCTTTGCGTTCTTCATCGCATTCTTCAAGCTCTCAATTCTCTTCCTCTACGCTCTCCAAACCAACATCCATCCCGATGCCTAACCCTCTAATTCCAACGGCCTTCGTGCTGCCATTCGCCGCCCTAGCACTCCCAAAGGCCCTGCTCCCGACCTCAAAAAGCACCCCAAGAGTAAGGACAAGCTCAATTTCAACGAGAAGAATGCCCAGATCTTCAGGCCCAGACTCGACCATGCTCAACTCCATTTTGCTGGTCTTGATGGGTTCTGGAAGGTTCTCATTGCTGCAATGCATGGAATTCCTTTCATTGGTGTTGTTCATTTCTGCTGCTAGAATTGCACGTTCCTCTAGGGTTGGAACAGATCAGATTTGTTGCAATTTGTCCATGATCACTTGTGGATAATTTGGTCACACCATTCTTTATGCAAACCAACTGTTTTTTATATTTACTGCTTTGATTTGGATTAAGCCTTTAGCTGAAATTTTCGTGGATAGTTTGGGGAATCCTTTCTTTAACCATAGGATATTGTTGGCAGCTGTACACTTTATGGCTTTGGGTTCAGCTGCATGAAGCTGTTCCTGAAAAAAGGTACAATAGATATGTGGAGCTTGCTCAAGCAGTATTTGGTGAGTTTATTTGATATAGTTTATTTATTATATCACATTGTTAGTAAAGTTGCATAATTACCAATGCAAGAATGCTTTACATATAATTGATCCTAAAAAATTATGTTGTGTACTCAAACCAAGTTAATTGAAGATTCATACACATATAACAGTCCTAAAACTATCATTGCCTGATTTGAAAATGTTTTAACCTTGCTTTTTCAGGTGAAAGATTAAGAGTGTGCCTTGTTCTCTTTCCAACTATTTATTTATCAGTAGAAATTGCAACTGCATTGATCCTTATAGAAGGGAAAACCATGAAACTCTTCTTCCAAATAGTTTGTGGTCCAACGTGTACCTCAAATTCTTTAACTACAGTGGAGTGGTACCTGGTTTTTACTTCTCTATCCATTGTCCTGTCTCAACTTCCAAACCTCAATTCAATTGCAGGGCTCTCACTCATAGGTGTTGTGACAGCAATTACTTACTCCACCATGGTTTGGGTTCTATCTGTGAGCCAATAAAGGCCACCCTCCATCTCTTATGAACCTTTGTCATCGTCATCATCTTTTACATCTTTGTTTCTTGTCTTGAATACTCTTGGAATCGTAGCATTTTCTTTCAGAGGCCACAATTTGGCACTAGAGATTCAGGTACTAATAATGCCTTGCCATAAAAATTGTCTAATTAAACTTCTGATTTTTCTTTCTTTAGTTAATGAAAATATGAGCTTTACTTCTTTTTCAGGCTACAATATCGTCGACTTTTAAGCACCTGAGACCCGGTTCAGGTGCCAATGTGAAAAGGTGCCAAGGTTGCTTATTTTTTCATTATATTGTGCCTCTTTTCTTTAGTTTAGTTAATGGATTATGATTGATTCTTTAGGTAACTGTAGAATTTCAAATATAACTGAGTTGTTTGTAGTTGTTTATCAAAATTTGAGAATTTAGGGTTAAATATAGTGGGAGAGACCAATGTGGGTATAAATTAGAAATGAGCCAGCTCAGCTAGCCGTTGGAGTCATCCAGCATGGCAAAACGACGCCACGTAAGCACTCCGGTGATGACTCATCACCAGAAATATGCCCAGGGACCATTATGAGTGCTCGGAGCACTATCTGGAGGACTACAGTGAAAAAATCAGGATCTTGAGGACTACGTTAGGTAATCACGCAAATCTCAGGGACTACTATGGGGATTTACTCATCATATGGGAAATGGCATATATACAGTGATACGACCGTTATACGTTGGTTATAAAGTTATAATTTGGTCACAAACGTTATAGATCAGTCATTAATAACTAAACCAAAACGTCAGATATGCTATTATTTTCCGATCAAAATATCATTACTCGGAGATATAATAGTTACTTTTCACTTTCTGATATAAAGAAAACGGTAAGAAAATTGTTCAATTCATTGCATTCTGTAAAGCTTATTACTCACTTACTTACTTGAGCGTCGGAGTGCCTTTTACATGTACGTACCCACTCCCTTGTTTTCTCACTACGAACGCATACCTCATCTTGACAGAGAGATTACAAGCATTCACCAACAGACGAGCTATACCTCAGTCAAACTGAGCAAGAACAATTGGTGTGGGAGCCTCGAAATAAAAACCTTTCTTCGCGGCCTCCTCCTTCCCCTATCCCAAACCCATACGGCCAGACATTTTCTTCTAGCTCGGCACGTCGTCCATTCCCCCAGTGACTTTGCTGTGCGAGGCTTCCAGCTGCGCCGTCGTGTCTTCGTCATCTCGCTGTCGTCGTCCTACTGTCACTGGAAGGTTAGTGGCAATGTGATTTTTGTTGAGTCTATTTCTGGATTTTGAGTTTGATTTTGAATGTCTCTAATAAGTGATTTGTGATTTCTGAATTTAAAATTAATTAATTTGTAATCAATGTTTTGAATTTGAAATTTGTGATAAGTGATTTGTTATGTTGCTGTTGCCTTTTTAAATTTTTGTTAGTTCTTAGTAAACTAATTTAGTGTAGTGCCGGTGTGAATGCTACTCTGGAACTGTGGCGATGTTGCCATTTTTTAATTTTAGTTTTGTGTTGCCTGCAATGTTCCATTGTCTTGTGTTTAAGAATGGGTTGGGTTAGAAGTGTTTAGTTTCTGAACGGCAATTGTGGTTTTTGGATTTGTTGTTGCTGTTCTGGAACTTGGTCTTTCACTATCTGAGATTCTTGCTCCTAACTCCTAAGGCCTAATTAGGCAAAACAAAAAAAATGTGAAAAATCCCTTATGTGGAGTAATGTAATGTAATGTTGTAAGGTCTTTAGTGTGCCAATACCTTTGAAGCTAAGGAAGTTTGTAATAAAGTTGCTGAATGCTGAAATACTTGTTAGCTTGTAATAAAGCTTGTTTTTCACTGCGTTGTTGTCTTATTTATTTTAGTTATGGTCTTATGGATGTTATTTGATTTCTAGTTGTACTGTTGTTATTTTTAATTTTGATTATAATTTATTAATTTCAGTTATGAATAGAAGTATTAATAAAAAATAGTTGTTGATAACAATGTATCTGTGAGTAATAATTCGCCTGTCTTCTAATTTATGAAGAAAAACGTTTTAGCTTGAAAATATATTGCTTTACAAGTAGTGAATAAAAAATTACAGTATTAATGTTTATTTTGTCTACAAGTTCTTCATGATATTTAGATATTTCTTTTAACTTTTGAGATTATATTTTGATAAGATTATATGGATTTGGTTGATGACATTTCATGTAATGTTTTAAATTTGAAAGATATTTTAAAATTTATATTAGACTATAATTATATTTTATTATATTTATTTATAATTTATTTATTATTTTATTCTAAAACAGTTTTTTCAGTTAAACCACGGTTGAACTGATTAGACCAGTAAACTAATAAATCTATAACTAAAATGGTTCGATAATTGATCCAGTTTACTAAACCTTATTTACAAGCATTCACCAGCAGACGAGTTATACCTCGATTAAACTGAACAAGAACATATAATTTTATTCAAATAAACCATATATAAACAAACAATAATGTTAGCGAGAGATAAAAAAAATTAAAATTTATTTTATTTAATATTTATTAATTAGTGTAATAATTAATAAATATTAAATAAAAAATTTTGATTAATTTTTATTGATTTCTTTTAGTTATCAAGTGTTTTCATAAGCAAACTGCATAAATATTTGCAAATAGAGAATGAAATTAAATTTTTGTAACAAGCAATAATTAAGATCGATCATGGTGCAATAACGCGTATTAATTAGCCATATAGTAGATGGTAGACTCAGTCCTGATGAGTGTGCCAGCTAATATAACACATTATTTCTCAATTAAATGTGTTTTCAAAAAGAAATATTAATAATTACTAACTACTTCTTAACATGAATGGAAAACATAATCAGAGAAGAAAAAAAATGAAAATACCATATTTGCATTTTTGTGAATGATTTTTTGTTTGTTTGTTTTTTTTTTTACAAAAGCGTGTTATTCTAATATCTTACCATTTTCATGTTTCATCTTTCTTGTGAATAATAATAATAATTATATCAATATAGAGTTAAATTTTAAAATAGTCTTTGAAATTAGCGTCATGCACTAAAATCGTTATTGAGATTCCAATTGCACCAATTACGTTCCTGAAATTGATAAAAATACATCACATTAGTCCCTGACCAATTTTCCGTTAACGGCATGATAACATGGCATGATGATGTGGATTGTTAATGACACATGTCACTCTATGATTTGGCCACGTGTAATGGTATGATGATGTGTTGACCAGTGACACGTGACATGCTGACGTGGATGGTTGTGCCACGTGTTACTGTACTATTTGGCCACGTGTCTGTTTGTGTCACGTGTCGCAACAGTATTCGTCCACGTGTCATTCATTAGGTCATTATTATAGATGCACCAAATTAGTCCCTCACTTTGCATTAAGTGACTCATTTTAGTTTCTGAAATTGAATGTCGTGCACCAAATTAGTCCCTTCACTAGTTTTTTCTGATGTTTTTAAAAATTTAAAATTTTCAATATCTTGGATGCACTAATTTCAATTTTATTTTTTCACATATCGTTTAAATACAAGTGCTTTTATCAAAATTTTTAAGATTTTTTAGTTTTAATTATATAATTTTTTCTATAATAATTTAACATTGGTAATTTTGTAATACATAAGTATGTTATTATAAAAAAAGAATTATGTAATTGATTAGACATATTTTTCATTAAAAAAGGTGTTTTTAACAAGAAATCAAGAATTAAAATACATATTTTTTTTCGGTTTTTATGAAATACAAGTTTTCGTTGTGTGTAAATGGACTAGACTGAAGGGACTTGAAGCACTCTCACTACCATATCCGACGTCTTCAGTCTAGACAAAAGAGGTCGGAGATGCTAGTAGGGGTACTTGAAATATCTTCACGACAACTCCAAGACAGCGATTAGGGGTACCCGCAAGAAAGAAAATTTATAAAAGCACTTGTGTTTAAATAACATGTGAAAAAATAGAATTGAAATTAGTGCATTCAAAGATATTGAGAATTTTGAATTTATTAAAAAAAAGGAGAAAAAACTGGTGAAGGAACTAGTTTGGTACACGACATTCAATTTCAGGGACTGAAATAAGTCACTTAACACAAAGTAAGAGACTAATTTGATGCATCTACAATGATGACATAATGGATTACACGTGGACGAATACTGTTGCGACACGTGGCACAAACAGACACGTGGCCAAATAGTATAGGGACAGGTGGCACAACCATCCACGTCAGCATGCTACGTGTCACTGGTCAATGCATTATCATACCATTATATATGGTCAAATCATGGAGTGACACGTGTCACTAACAATTCATGTCATCATGCCATGTCATTACGCTGTTAACGAAAAATTGGTCAGAGACTAACGTAGTGCATTTTTGTCAATTTCAAAGACGTAATGGATGTAATTAGAATCTTAAGAACGATTTTAGTGCACGACGCCAATCTCAAAGACCATTTTAGAATTTAACTTCTGTCAATGTATCATGATGCGCACTTAATAATTTCTTCATTTAAGACGGCTACCATATACAATCTTAAGAAACCCACCAAACATATATACACATCTGTATTTTCTGTAAATAGTACCTTAAGTAATTATATAATTATCTTTTATTTTTATTCTATAAAGCATGGGCGACACAAATACAAAATACTACACGACATTGGATATATTAATTTTAAATTTTTAGATACAAAATATCTTTTTTACTTGTATAACATATTTTTGGATAAATTTTTATATTAATAATTAATGATATTATTATTTTAAATTAAATTTAAAAATATATATCAAAAATAATATTAAATATATCATTACATAAATATTTGAGTATACTTAACAATGTAAAAAATATATATATTTTTATTTCTTTTTACAAAAATATAAATACATATACTCGAATGTCGGATGAATTTCGTGTGCCAAATATATTCAATATGTAAATATGTACATAACGAAATATTATTACAAATTTGTAGATTTTATTCAACTTGACTATAATTGTTACCTCTATAAACTGTAGTTCTAAGGTACGAGAATAATAATTAAAAAATATTATTTATAGTTTAAAATTCAGTCTTTGATCAGCATACAACCTATGATATGTCATCTAGTTCCTTTTTGTTGACACCAAAACACAAAAGCATTTAAAAAAAAAGTCAAAGGCCATTATCAACCAAACCCTGTTCAGCAATTGCTGCAATACAATTTCTTTATTTCTTAAACACAAATTCAAAATCCCATTAGTAATTATTTTGTCACTAATCACACTTCATATGTGGGTCCCATTCACAGCTCATGCATGCTACGGTCTAAATTTGACCAACCAAACCACTTCAACGGCTCTGATCACCCCAACTAATCCTTTCATACTTACCCCACCACATCATCACCACTCATAACTCATAACTCATTAGTTTTCTCTTCTTTCCGACTAATCTATAAAAAAAAGCTCCCATCATTAACAATTTTAACACTAAATGGGAATAATTGATCCTTGCGTCACGTTTTACATCTGATAATAATAACACTCTTGATTTTGTTATGGGAAGTATATTTAACATTGTTAAGCAGTTGTTAAAAGCTAAAATAATCTTCATGTTGCAGTGTTTTAGTCTTTTTAATAATCATGAAATTTAACTTAAACTAATATATGGCAACCTATTATGTTGGAAAGAATATCATCATCTAGAAAGATATTTACACAATTTTGTTGAATTTATACACTTTTACTGCTAATGCTGGCTCTATCTTAATTTTAAAACTAGTTATATAGGTATATATTACATATTATTTAGTCTCTGACAATTTTAAATTTTTGATCCATACAAATTAGCTTTTAATAAAAAAATGAAAATTTAACTTTTGAATTTTTAAATATTAGATTAATTAATCTTTGTCATTTTTTAAGAATAATAATTCAATATTTAGTTTTTAAAAATATATGTTTAAGAGATTAAATTGTTTAAAATTTTAAAAATTAAAAATAACTTATTTGATATTCTAAAAACCAATTTAGAGTATCTTAATAATCATCTAGAAAAATATTTAAAAAAACATATTGCATATTATACTCACCATAGTTAATAATAATAACAGCAAATAGAAAATGAGGTAAATAAAAAGTTTAGGAAAATAGAGGTCTTCTAGATCAAATGCTAAGTTCAGGAAGCTTATGATGATGGCTTTCATAGTGAGCGTGACACCACTCTATCATCATTAATCATTTTAGGTGCAACGCTGTCGTTTCACTCGCCCCACGCACCCACAATGAAATTAGCCACTAATTAAATTAAAAACTATTATTAGGCTAGCTAATCTTACCAATTAAGTGTGCAAAGTACACACACTCATAATAATTTTATTTAATTATTATAGTATTATTTATTTATATTTATATATATGCTCTCCCCACTCCCCCACCATTTTGCAATCGTCAACTTCATTAGCTAACAAAAAAGCATAACAGAAACAGAGTCCAGAAACACATTGAAACATTATTCGACCTTGCAAGAGTTCGTCAATGGCTGTCAAAGTTTATGTTGTGTATGTTTCTCCGCAACCTTTTTTATTATTATTTATTCTTTTTAAATGTAATAGTCATGAGTTTTTTATATTATTTTTTAGTTTGGTTTTTAATCTCTGCTTATGCTGTGTGTTAATCTCTGCTTTTGTCGTTAGTGCTTTTTTTTTTTATTTATAATTCTCTATCCTTCTTTCTTCATGGTCCCGTGCTCTGCCATTGGTGGTTAGTAAGGTGAGATTTTGATGAGTGGGTTTGTTTTGCTTCTCCATTGGGTCCTTAAATTTCGAAACTTTTTATAGGATATCCTGAAGATCTGGGATGTGTGGTGATTGGTGATCTCATTGGATCTAATGCATTGTTTGATTTCACTTTTTGACTTTCTTTTCTTTTTCTTCTCTCTCTCTCTCTCTCTTCCGTGTAGTTAGATTTTTGATTCTTGGTTTTGTGTCATATACTCATACGAGTGGTAATTGTGTTTGAAAGTTCGTTTATCTTGATGCATTTGCGTTTTCTCAGAATAGTTTTACGTCTTGTTTGGTAGTAATTGGAATTAGAATTATACTGACCAATGACAAAGTACAGTTTAAAATTGTTTTTTCTTTGTACTTCGTTATTCTGGTTTGAACTTTCAGTTGGATTTCATTTTGAATGTTAAAGAGGAAAAACTCCGTTTTTTCGCTGTTAATTTGAGTACTAGGATTTCATATTTTCAAATGTCTAGGTAAAACTCTAGTTATTAACTTAATATTATTATTAGCTAGAAACTCACATGGTCTTGTGAATTTAATATTTAAAAAATTTTAGATAATTTTTAAAAATTGACTACATTATCAGTCTAACAACTTTGTCTACATAAGTCTTCACCTTATTATTATTATTATTATTAACATGGTAGTCAATTAGATACGAGATAGTACACCAGCGATTCGAATCAGTCGCAAGAATCGAATGGTTTTAGTATTGAACGAGCACAATAATATAATTAGAAATAGTGAATTGTGTGTTAATTTACGATTCAAAAAAGAAGGAAAAAAAAGAGGAAAATAGTGACCCTGCAGTTCAACACGAAGAAGAAGATGAGTCTGAGACTCTGAAGCGCGAAGAAGAAGATCCCAACTCTTAAATGATAAATGCCGCATTGTTATTAGGAAAAGTGAAAACAATCAATGTTAATAACTATGCCCTAAATTATATACAAGTATATCCTCTAAATTTTAAATTTTTATTTGAGATTATATTTTATCCTATAAAATAAAATTTAAAATTTAAAAGATTCAAATCATAAGTATTGCACTTAAACCATGCGTGTGTTTTATTAGAAAATAGGAATTTAATTTTAAAAAATTTAAAATTTAATTGCATCAAACGGTACACCAAACGGTGCGTTTATAACCATAAGAAAGAGGAAATATAAGAAAGTATAGAGAGCTAATGGTCTAAGCATATAATGTGTACAATAGAGGTTTAATAAGTATTAGAAATATGACTATTAGTGTTACATTGCCCTGTCAGCTTATGTTTTTGGGATGAATGGGCATGGTATTAGAGTTCTAGATCCGAAAGGTGAAGTGTTCGATCCTTGATGAACTCCAAAATTAGTTTAAGTTTTTGAGATGAGTAATTTTATGTTTATTATCCTGATATCCGGATGGTTATTCTAGATAATATGGTTTAGCTTTCATGTACGTTTTGATTTCTTTTCTCTTACTTTCATTTACCTCTTTCTCTTCCGTGGGTAACTATTTGGTTTTTTGGACCTTATATATAACTATCGTAACTATCTATATTGATGGTTTTGTAAATTGTGTCTAAAATATTATTTTTATTAATGATATAATATAAATATTATAATATTACTTCATGTTTTATGAATTTTACAATTCCATTCGAATTACGATTTACGATTCAAAATTTTACCTAGTGATTTGATTCTTGAATTCCTATTTAACTATCTTTATTATTATTATTATTATCCAATAGATAGCTTGTTCTAAACATAGATGGTTTCATGTTTTATTCTATAATAATACCCAATAGCTATCACATAGACACATCTCACACGATTCTGTTTTCACAGTTATTCTGCGTGTGGTCTTGTGTAAGTCTTAAATTTATATTTTTTAATATATCAAATTATTTAACGGTTTTTAACTATCAATTTTACACAAAAGCAATTATATTTGAATTTTTACAGTATCTTAAAATTGTAACGAACTTGAATCTTTCGATATCATAAGATAAAAGTTGAAGAGTATGAAAAGTTAAAAACTTGACTCTGTAGACGAATGCTAAAAGTAAAAAAAAACTTGGTGGATACCAAGACCTATATTGAACCAGTTGTGTGTGTGTATTTATATATATATCAGTGAAGAAAGTGTCTTTTCCATTCATAATATTTGTTTGTTCATGCCAATTAGAAAAAAATGACACTTTATTTAGAATGGATTTAATAGCAAAGTATCCTGAAGTCTATCTTAGGTTAGAAAAGGTAACTTTAAAGACTATGCTTGATTTTTGGATCAACTAATTCTACTTCTTGTCAGTTGCAGGTATTGATTTTGTATCTTGTATCATGGTTTTATGATGTTTTTCATAGTTGAATGTGGATCAGAATTTAGTTGATCCAGCAAACTTGTAACAGAGGCTTTGGCATGACAAAATATGACAAACTAGTTTGATGGTTTGGCCTGTGATACTAACTTTGTTATGGACGATGATATTATTTCTTAAGGTTTCTGTTTCTTAATCTCTTAGTGCACTTTATGTCGAATATTCTGATTGTATGATCTGCAATGTAAGCTACGGAGATAAGAACCTTAATTTGTTGCAGTAATTTATTAACGGACACATTGTTTACTACTAATTCTACTAAGAACACAAAGGTTTATGTTTCCTAGCTAATAAGGACACTATGAGTAAAGTGGATTGGTGAACATGATTCTGGAAGCTTGAATTGAATATTAGTTGTTGTGTGGTTTGGCAGGTACTACTCCATGTATGGACATGTTGAGAAGCTAGCACAAGAAATCAAGAAAGGCGCTGCTTCGGTAGAAGGCGTTGAGGTCAAAATATGGCAGGCATGTATATTTATATTCCAAAGTTTCCTGTACATTATGTCATAACATAAAATTGCAAATTTGCAAATAGCAAACAACATCTGTAGATAAATGCCGTGTCATCTTGCCTTTCTAATAGGTGCCTGAGACACTGCCAGAAGAAGTGCTTGGTAAGATGGGTGCACCACCAAAGACCGATGCACCAATCATCACCGCCGATGAGCTCGCCACGGCTGATGGTTTTGTCTTTGGCTTCCCTACTAGATTCGGGATGATGCCTGCTCAATTTAAGGCTTTCCTAGATTCCACCGGGGGTCTATGGAGGACACAGCAGCTTGCAGGCAAGCCTGCTGGAATCTTCTATAGCACTGGTTCCCAGGGTGGCGGACAAGAGACAACAGCGTATGTAACACCCTCTTATCTCTCTTTACTTTCTTATTCACATGAAATGGTAAATGTAAGACATTTTTGCAATACATTTCAGGCTTACTGCTATCACTCAGCTTGTGCATCACGGAATGATATTCGTTCCGATCGGATACACATTTGGTGCCGGCATGTTTGAGATGGAGAATGTGAAAGGTGGAAGTCCATACGGGGCCGGAACTTATGCCGGTGACGGCTCAAGGCAGCCATCTCAGCTTGAGTTGGACCAAGCATTCCACCAAGGAAAGTACCTTGCATCCATCACAAAGAAGCTCAAGAACGAACAAGCTGCATAAAAAATCTTGGCCTAATACTTAATAATAATTATTCAACTACACTTAAACTATTGCTTGAAATATCCATTACCCCATTTTTCACCCTTGAGATATATTCACTTCTTGCAGGTAATATATAATTTTTCTTTAGCTTTTTTTTTCACACCCGAAAGAAAGTGATTTGTATGTGTGTTACACAGTGTGCATGCAATTGTTGTTGCTACTTATTGATGGTGATGAAAAGGTTTGTTTGTTATGTTATTTTTTTTTCTTTCATATTAGCCTCTTTTATTACCATTATGAATTTCAGTTCTAATAAGCAAGCACATATAGGTTTCACAAGAAGTTTTATCTGAAGCACCCTATGTTGGAACTTGGAAGTTATTTGAATCAAACTTGTTGCATTGTCGGAACAGCAAGTATTATAAAAGAAAATTAACAACTCATGCATATATGGCAAACAAAAATAGGCTTTATTAGTATGTACAACGTATGATATCGTTGTAATCGTTTTAAGTGCATTACTAATTGGTAACTCCTATGCAGTTTAGATGGTTAATGAGGTCAAGATAAGAGTGGATTAGCAATATCAGATAATAGTAACTGAGGTGATTCAACCAAACACACTGCCCTGTTTGGATTGTGGTACATGCTCAAAGCGAAATTCGTCGAATTATCAACATTTGTTTAAATAAATTAGTAAATTACCCACTAGGCTTATTTAAATTGATTTAACAAAGGCATTTGACCTCTTTTAACGTTGTGCCATCGTGTTTGAAAAATTTTTGTATTCCCAAACAGGATCTATTCTTGGATCAACCAAATGTTAGGCCTGAACAAGAATTTCTTACTTTTAGGTTTCTATTGAAAATTTAATTACCCATTTTAATCCTAAAAGATTATTAATTTGCACAACTTAAGAAAGTAATAAAATTTTTAAAATATCGTAAATATTTTTTTATTTCTAAAAGATTAAGATTTAAATCCAATATCTTTAGTTAAAAAGTTTAAATATTTATCGACTTAATTAATCTCATATTTGTTGTTCTTAAACACATTGAATTAAAATAAAATATTCATTTGAAAAATATTTAAATAATTTATTTAATCATATTTAACTCCCTTAAATTCTTCGGCAAGAAAAGATCAGTAACATGTTACTACACCTTTTGGATGAATGCCAGAGGGGGAAAAAGAGTTTTTATTTTCTTACTCAATACTAGAATTTTAATTTGTTTCAGTTGAATTTATTTTAGTATTTAAATAGATAATGTTAGACTTGAATAAAGTTTAATTTCTACTCTTACTCTACAACTAAATAAGTAAATATAATAATATATCCTTCAAGAGATCAGATGTCTTGTATCGACTAGTATAACTATATGCTAAAGAAGTGAGATACATTTGCAATATATCAGAATATAACTTCTTTCTAGCCAATTTGTGATAGTCGAATAGTTTTAAACCAGTATTAAGAATTTGAATTTTACTTTATTTAACGTGAGTGTAATGATTTATTGGCAAATAATAAATTGTTAAACTGAGTTTATAAAATTTAATGTATGTTAGCAAAATAATTTTTCTAAGAAAGAAATATTGTATACATAAAATTAGCATATTTAAACTTTAATAACTTATAAAATCTTTTTTAAAAGACACATATGTTAAAAAAGGTTTTATAAGTTATTAAAGTTTGAATATGCTAATTTTATGTATACAATATTTTCTTTTTAGAAAAACTTGGTAATAATAAAGTTAGTGATTAGACAGCCTATGATCCATGCATATAAGAAAGCAAATTGGCATGCATCCGTGGAAAGAAATAAATGAAATTGAAAGCATGAGTGTCATGTGATTCACAGAGCATTTTTCCGTATTCTTGTCCAATTTTGTCCCATTTTTCTTCCTCCTATCACTCCTTTGGATCCATGAGTCTCTACTTCTGGCTTTGCACGCACCATCTATAGTTCCATCTTTTCATGACAAAATTTGTAAAACAAAAGCTTATAGCCACGCTCATCAATTTCACCATATCAATTTCAAATTTTTTATCTTATTTTTATTCTTTTGGGATTCCAAGGACTATCAAACATGATGAAGTAGACCTGACACTACACATGACTCTCTAAGAAAATCTTGTTGGAATGGAATCTACACAAAAATAAAACTTTATAATTAATACGTGGTCTTCTTAACAAGCTAGGTTCGTTGGAGTATATTTATTATTGATGAGCTAATAACTAATTAATAAAGTATATTATATATTGTTCTATTCTCTTTAATTTGTGTATTTATAAAATGCTCAACATGATTGAATGAAGCTTCAAGTGAAAGTTAAGCAAATATTAGTCCCTAAGCTAGAGTTGTATTTATATTTATAGGGGCAGCGCAGCATCAAAAGTTGAGAAAAATTAAAGGCATACAATAATTAAACTAAGGAATCTTTATCTAATTTGGACATTTTGATAATATATAGAACTAAACAATTTGTAGAAGATTCTATTCCTCATCTTTGATTGATCCATATATACTGTACTTTTATTTGGTATCGATGACATTCGATTGATTAATTAGCAATCACGTTTTAGAATTATGCCACACAAATTATTAAAAAAACACAAACGAAACGAGTTTTGTTATTATCTAAAGATCGAAAAACTAGTGAAAAGTAATTGTTAATTAGATATGTGATTATTCATGTATTTTTCTTATCAGTTTATATTTTTGAAAGAAGTGTTATTATGCATAATATCAAAACTTTTATAACTTAAAAGTTTAAAATTTGATTTTTTATAATAAAAAATTTAGGATACGCAAATAAAAAAAAAGTCTATGTTAAAATTTATACAAATTCAAAAAAAGATTCTTGCGTGAGAAGATGTATTAAAAATATAACTTTGTATTAGATATATAAGTATTTATATATATTTTTCTATCAATTTAACTTTTAAAAAAAATAACATTATGAGATAAGAAATCATTTTTTTTTTCTCTTTTTCTTTTAAAAAGTTTATATAGTTTATATATAATTATTCATATATTTTTATCGTTTATATAGTTTACATATAATTATTCATATATTTTTATCTAATAATTTAAATTTTTAAAATAAAATTACACTTATTGAGAAAGAAGGTTGCTAATATTGATCAGTTGAATAAAAATTAAGATAGATTATTATGATATTATGTGACATATATATAGAATGTCATATATATCATGTATAATATCATCTAAGATAAACAAATTAAAATTGCTAATATAACACAAAAAGAAAAGAATGGAGTCAATTATGAGACAATTTGTAAGTGAAGACAAAATTTGTAGCTAGAAAGTAATTAGTCATGTAATATATAGAGAGTGTGGAGGCCCATGACAGGCTAGCTTTGTTAACATAATAATGAGCAATGCTTATAGATGCTCCATATCTTTAACGTTATTAATGTATGTATGTTCGATCTTGCTAGGGAAGTTAGAAAGTGAGATTTGGTAAAGTACTTTTAATCAGAGCGCCACCCCCAATCTGGGGCCAGAACCAAAGTTAGTTTATAATACTCTCTGCCCAATGGCTGCAAAGTCCTAATGACATAAAAGTTTTTAATACCAATCATGTAGGAATAGGATTTAAATTATTTTAATACTATTATTTTCTTATTCTCTTCTATATATGTGCTGTGTTCTTGTCCATGTTCTTGGTATTTAATTAAAAGCATTCGTA
>NC_029779.3:35668280-35668720 GCF_000817695.3 Arachis duranensis | reverse complement strand
TATACCCTAAAAATTAGATATTATATATATTTTTATATAAATAATTATTAGCATATATTTTATATAAATAATTATTTTTATTATATTTTTTAATTTAACAAATTAAAGAATAATTTATCACAAATTTAAATTTTATTTAAAAATTTATCGTTAATTAATAAATTATAACATGTATAAGACGAAATTAAAATTTTTGATAATTAAATAGACGAATAAATTAACTATTTGATCAATTCTAATCGATTGTTATATATGTAATTAGTTTGAATGATTTTTAGTATATAATACTTCAAATTAAAGTTTAAATTGTTAAACAACGATATACAATAAATATTAAATTTTAAATTATTTATTTATAAAAATTTTGATATTATATTATAAATTATTTCTATCAATATTATTTATTTTTCTATTTTATTAAATATAACACAATTAGAATG
>NC_029779.3:35667682-35668223 GCF_000817695.3 Arachis duranensis | reverse complement strand
TTATTCTATCTATTTTTTCAATATACAAAAAAAAAAAAAATAGGACTTCTCTAAACAAATTACAATCTCACATTTCACCAACCGCCGTACGGGGATAATAAAATTAATTAAGCTTTAGTGATATCCTATATAGAAAATATATAATCTTTAGGCCTAAGTCATATATTTTTCTTTTCAAATTCGGTGGTGTTTGAATTTCTTGGCGAGTCTTCATTGTTTTTAGAAAAAACAAAAGATAATGACGGCCACATACTTCGTTCAAAAAATGATGAGGGACCATGTGTGTCCTCATCCATAAGTCCGTAGAGGATAAAAATTATTATTTATCATTTTCTTTCTTTTTTAAAAAAAAAAAACACTTTTCTACACATACTTCCAATTGAAGCCCCTCTATGTGACCATTCGGTATAAAGCACAAAAGCATGTGAGAAAGAATCTCCAAAATATATATATCTTTCTTATTAATCTTACCTGATAAATAAAAATAATAAAAAAATTATTGGAAAATTATTTTGAAAAGGAAAAAGAAAAAAATGAAAGG
>NC_029779.3:35646432-35667629 GCF_000817695.3 Arachis duranensis | reverse complement strand
CAAAGGCATAAACAAATCAAAAGTGAGATTTCTATTCAAATAGCATATCCCCTCACTTACTCACTCTTCTATTTAATTTCTTAATTTCAATTTCAATGGTCAATTTTTTTTTTCTCTCTTGAACTAAAGTTAGTGCCAGCTCTATATATGTTCACCATATATATCGTAATAACAGTACAAATTAATCGAATAAATGAATTTCTCAATAATATATTAAGAAAAATGCCAGATCAGATAATTAATATTTTTTATATTTATTTGTATTTGAGTCGATATTACTTAGATTTTATTTTTTTTAAATAAAAATATTGGCTATCTGATATTTTTTGTATACTAATATTCTTCCGGTTTTTATAATTTAATTAAAATATCAGAAAAATAAATAATCAAATAAAGATCCATTAATCATATTCTACTAATAGCAACAATTAAATTATCCTCCTCCTTGTTTTTAATCTAATTAAGAAGTAAGAACAACAATTTTCCTATATTCAGCAACTTTTAGTCATTCTTATAATCTTTTTAAATAATGCTACACATCTAAATTTTTTTATTAATTAAATTCAACTAAATTAGTCTAATATAATAAAAATTAGTTATAATTAATATTATTTAAAATTTTATTATTTAACTTAATTAAACTTAATTCATAAAAAAACTTAAATGTGCAGCATTTTTCATCCTTCCCCATCCTACTAAGCATGATAATTCTTCAATTATTACAACATCTTATTGTGCTCTCAAATGGTCCCAATATATATTTTTTTCCTCTGATAAACCCTGAATAATTCTGAATTTAATTGGGCCCAACAAATGGCCTAAAATCCTTTTAGGAGGGTCATTTCCCTTTCTTTTTCTTTCTTTCTCTTTCAAGTTTCAACACATTTTCCCCCCACACCTCTCTATCTTTCTCCCTTTTCTTTTTTTATTATCTCTTTTTTTCCCCTACACCCCATAAGAACTAATTAATAACTCTATATACCTTTACATATTATAAATGTGGGCTACCTTGTGTCCTTCTTTGTTGCTTCTCTCTTTTCTCCTTTTTTCTCTTTCTTCTTCTTATCATTCCCAACTTGGCTAGGCATTGATAAGATCATGTTAGTTGTGCCCTAGTTGCATAATACACCAATGTTATGTGTTGTGTCTTCTTATCTTATTCTATCTTGAACCTCCTCCAAATGTTGGTGTCCAAAAATCAACTGTGGTTTCATGAGTCATTGGAAATGTGCTTGAAACTGGCACCAAGCATAGCCCTCGGCTTCTAAGATCTTGTTTTGGACCCTCACCTTCCTTAGATTTACCGGAACCCTACATTCAACAAAATTGAAATAAATTGTTACATATCTAGAATTATTCTTAGAATTTCTCTAGAAAAATAATGCTGGTAGCAAAATTATGTGACTATATCTATTATTTTTCAAAAATATTATATATAGAACAATGTGATGTAAATAAAAGAAGTAAAACACATGTATATTCTTTGAAATGAAAAAAAAACGATGCTTAACAAAATAAATAGTAATGATATGTAGCCTGAAAAATATTGTAAGACTCTTTACATACACGGTAATTATTAGATATTTCAGGTACTAATCAATAAGAAGTTGAGGATGAAAGATTTAGATTGTATCAAAAGGAAAAGTTAGATTTTAAAGCTTTTAATATATTGAATACATTAAAAGTCTAAGTTGTTTTATTCTTTAACTGGAATAATTGTAAGAAAATTCTTTAAATTTATAGTGTTGAGTTTCAAGCTACTAGTATGAGTCTCTGTCCAAAAACTCTCATTCAATACATAGTGTTATGAAGCAAATTGAAGTGAAATAGTCATATTTTTAACGCATTTTTTTGTATAAGACTTTTTTTAAGATTAACAAAAATTGAAATCTAAACATTTAAGTTATAAAGGCACTGATATTATGTTTTAAAACTTTTTTTTTTCAAAATTTTAAACTAATAGAAAGAGATACAAAAATAATTATATATCTAAATGAAAAGCCCATGAAATAAAACAAGATATATTCATCTAAAATTCTATAGTCATGTTATGATGTCGAAAAATGAAAACTATAGAAAAGTTTAATGTCCAACACACTAATAACATTTGGAGAAAATTATCAGCACTAATGCATAATATAAATAACCCTACTAATAATAAGCTTATATTTAAAATTGTGGAAGTATATAAATGTAGATTATATGTAGATAGACATGCAATAATACCTGTTGAATCTGTATAGGAGCTCCACTTTTCATATACGGGGTACTCAAAACCTAGAGAGGAAAACGTATAAGAATACATACATACATAGAAAATACTACTACTATTTTATTTATTTTTTTATTTTTTTAATTTTGATAAAGGATATGTATATTTAATGGGTAATGGGGCTTACAGTGACCTGTTCATGGAGGAATTTGATGTATTCAATTGCTTCAGATAACACTGAGGCTGTATCAGTCTGACACAACATTATAACAAATTTAAATTAAAAAAAGCTTGTATTAATTAATAGTAATTAAGAAGCATTACTATATCAAAGGCTACGATCATTATTAATTTTCTCCCACTCATATAACATAAATTCAGGAATGAAATGATCATTTATTATTATCACTAAGGAGACTATACACATAGATTTGATCATAATATTTTTGAAAACTCACCTTTCCAAAAGGCGACACTAATTGTTGGAGTGCAGTGATTCTGTCCCCCATCTTCTCAAGAAAAAAAAAAAGAAAGAAAGAATAGAAATTCATGTAATGCTTATATAAGGATTATTAGGGAAACTAAATTAAATTTTTAAAAATAAAATAAAGATAAAGATAAAAAGTTCAAAGCTAATAAGGTTGGGTTTGCTGTTAAAAGGTTAGTTGCAGTTATTGTACCTTAAAAGCTGGCAAAGGAGATGGGGTAGTTTCGTTCCGAGGCCTTTTGGGTGTTGGTTCACTCCCACTTTTCTTCACCACTGCACCTGAATCCCTCATTTCACTCATATTCTGCAAAACCCATGCTTACATCACTTCAAAATATTATATTTAAACCCTAATATTAACATCATAAATCTTATATAAACAACCTTTATATATATATGTGTATACACAATTGTCTATAACTCTATATAGATTATGTTATTATTACAGAAAATGTTAGAAGGCCGTTAAAATATATTTAATTGTGTTAAAGTATGTTATTAAATTATTATACTAAAAGAATTAAATTATTAATTAATGACAAAAAATAATAAATTTTAATTACCATTAACAATTTTCGTTATCATACAACAGAAATGTAGAAGATATAATTTATATATTGCAAGGCATAAATTTATTTGAAAAATAAAATAAAATTAATTAATGAATGATTTAATGTCGCTTAATTGTCTATGTAAAACATAGATATGGTTGATTATCAGAATAAAAGTAGTAAAATTAGTAATAACGTCATAGCTAATAATACGGTAATTAACTATTCATATGGAGATTAATAAATGAGATGTGAATATATATTATATTAAACAGTTCAATTAAATTTGTCAAATAATAATTTAACGTTATTAAGGCAAAATCTTTTACATGAAAACTATTCTAAAATATATGTTGTGTAAAAAATAATTAAAGTTGTAGAGTAAAATAGTACCTTAGATTGGACATCAAAACTTGGATTAGTGAAGAATGGTGGCTGCAATGAATTAGGGAAGAAGGTGGTGGACCTAACATCTTTCGGGTCAGAAGCAGCAGCAGCAGCAGCGTTCCAAAAAGGAGCGTTGTTTGTGAAATGCAAACTAGTGTTTGTTGTTGTTATCGGTGATGATGACGAATTCGATAACTGTTTTGGTGGTGAGCCTCTCAAGAACTGAGGCACTTTATTGTTATTATTATTATTATTGTTGTTATTAGACCAATTAGAAGAAGAAGAAGAAGGCACAAAGTCATTGCTACTAGAAGAACTCAACCCATAGTTTGAAGTTGGATATGAAAAATTATGATTAGCTTGTTGTTGATGATGATGGTGATGATGATCAGGTCCTAATAGTCCTTGTAAGATTGATGAAGGGCTACCGTATAGAACTGCGGAATGATCCATGTTTTGGTGATGAAATCCTTGTTGGCTTGTTACTGTGCTGTCACCGGAGCTATATTGAGGACTGAATTGGTTTTGCTCCAAACAGAAACCTCTATTGTTCTTGAATTCGGTTTCCGGTGATCTCCATTGATGGACTTGTTGTGGTGACAACCCCATGCCGCCGCCGCCGCCACCCTCTTCTTGTAGCATCGACCTGAAGCTGTTCTCTCCACCCTTCTCACCACGCCTATATATAATAAAATCAAATTTTATTATTATTACTTAAAATTAATAAAATTTAAAATTTTCTTATAGAAATATAATTAAGATGACAAAATTATAAAAAAAAATTGAAGTATTTTAAAACTGTTGGATCTTAATTATAAAAATATATAATATATATTAACAAAAATGAATGATTAAAATGATAGGAAGAAATACTTACAAAGTTTTTCAAAATTGTATAGTTTGTTTTATTTTATTTTATTAAAAAAATGAGAAGATCATAATGGACTTACAAGAAGGATGGTTGTTGATTCCAATCGATGGGCGGGGAAGAGAGGCCTAAAGCCATAAAGTGCAAGTTGGGGTCAGTGGAAGAAGTGGCGGCCGTGGCGGAATCCGGAGGCTGAAGCTTCTGTGGGTCATGAAACACCACAGAAGACGAACCGCCACCGGCACCACCCGAGGAATCCATGGAAACCCTTGTCGGTTTCATCATGTGATCTGATTCATCTTGTTGTTGGTGATGCGGTTGCCAATTGTTCCTAATAGCTGGATTCTCCCACCAGTTTCCACTTGCCTGAAATTGATCTTCTGCCATGCTTAATTTCCTTCTTAGATGAAAATGAATCTTGAGAAAATGCTTGAGCCTCCTAGCTAATTATGAAAACGAACATAGCTAGGTTAGTTTAATTTGTATGAAAGAGTAGTGAGTTTGATAATAAGAAAGGAAGAGGAAAATGGTGGGTAGTTGTGAGTATTTATATTTGGAGAAGGAAGCTAATAAGATCAAAGAGAGAAGAGAGGTAGAAATTAACCGACTAACCGGAATATCGTTGACACAACTTTGACATTTGATAAGACTCAACACACGAATTAATAAAATTCAATCTTTTCTTTTTTATTAGGGGTGACACCGTATGATGAGGGGAATTAAATTAAAGAGAATAATCTTTTCTTATTTAATATTTCATTTTATAATTAGGAGAATATTTTCTGTACGTCGTTTATTTCACTGACATAACTTCCTATGTACGTACATGGAAATTACAAATTAGCTGTTAGTACAAATTAAATTAGATTTTTATTATTATTCTCCCCCTTATGAACTAATTATTTTAGTAGTTTAAACGATATACTAAATTTAATTTCAATTCTTCCTCTACCTTAAAATTTTTTTCCGGGAATGTATGTGAAACTTATATCTCATACACCTTATTTTTAACAGCCGTTATCCTCTTTTATCAAATTTTAAAAGTTAAAAATTTCAGTATAAATCCATTTTAATATTAATATTAATATTATTTTGAATATGATAATTTAAGTAGTTTAAATATATTTACTTATTGAGATAGTTACTCTGATTATATAATTTTATATATATTACTAAATGTTCATATTTGGATCTAAATAGTAATAACTAAGACTTAAAAGGTGAACAATCTTAAAATTGTGTTTAAAAAGGAGATTGAAATTAAAGAATTAGAGACTAAAAGATAGAGAATAGGAGATTGAGATTAAATTAAATTTTTATATTACGTTTGGTATAAAATGTATATTATTAAGTTATGTCTTAATATTTATTTGATTCAAGATAAATATAAAGATAAAATAATAATATTTACTAAAATATTTTTAATTATTAAAAAAAATTGTTAAAATTTTATTTTTCATTTCTAGAAATTTCAGTCTATCGTATCTTAACTTTTTGAAATTAATAAAAAAATTAAAATTTGGTATTTTAAAATAAAAATTTTAGTTTTTGTTATTAGCCACCAAATATAATACTAAATTTTAATTTCTTAATTTCAATTCCAATATTTAAAAATAAATACTACCTAAACGAACTGCACCCAACTCCATTAGTCCAAGTCTGGAGTTGAGCACTCCAAATTATATAGGTTAATTTATCCGACCAACAAATTATTCGAATACAATGATCTAAGTTTGATCCAACTTGAGAAGCAAGTAAAAGTTTTCTTCTCACTACTTTTTACTATGGTCACTAAGGTCAATTATTTTTAATAAAAAAATCAACAAAAAAATTATAGGATAAAAAATAATTATTTTATTTTTTAATAATAAATGAATATATCAAAGTATATACATCGAACCAAATTATATAAAAGAAAATATAGCTTTTATAAAATTTATTTTTTTAAGAATAATTTTATTTTTCAAGCACGCATCGAAACAAGTGTCACTGTTAATCTTTTCCCAAATATGAAGAGTTTGGCGGTACTTTCCTTTTGCAAATAATTGAAAAAAGAGCATGCATTATTGGCCTGCCCTGGCTCATCCCAGGTTGCCTCCTTTGGGACTTTATGGAATCTTTCTTTCTTTAATTTTTCTTCTTTTTTTCTCTCTTAAAGACTATGTTCGCAAGTTGTGGAAGAGAAAAGAAAATTGATGTGGTTTTGAAGAAAGAAACCAAAAAATGAAGGGATAATTTAATGTTTTTAATTTTTGAGTCTAAAATTGATAAAATAGTTTAAACAAACACTTTTTAATATTTTTTGAAAAATTTATATATTTTTGTTTAGATAATTTATTAAAATAAGATGGTAAATTGAATTAAAATTTAATGAAAATCCCATAATTTGAAGGAATTAAAATAGAAGTTAGATTAATCGAGTTAGGTTAGTCGATTAGTTAGCTAATTTGTTTACTTAAACAAGTGTTGAATATTTAAATTTCATTTTATGTATACATAAATTTATTGATCAATGACAAACTTTTAAATAAAATTCAGATTTATGATAGATTAGTCCATAACCTGTTAGACTAAGGAATGGCGTGAAAAAAAAATAGATTAATTTTATTGGATAAAATCTTTCAATTTTTTTTTTCTAGACAATAAAATTTATATTAAAGAGTGGTCATATCCATTTCATATAGACCTAAATTTTTCAAAGATTAATCGCTTCATGTTTAGACCTAGATAGACACACAAGTTAGTGTCGAGAGGAGGCACATCCCCTACCAATAAGGATCTCTCTAAATACGAAAAGATCCTATCATCATGAAAAGAGATATACTTTCTCGATACGCCATCTATAATACTACATAACACCTTTAAATATGATTCTCAAAACTTTAATCATTGTGTTCCTTTAAATTTTTCTGACTTGAGCGTCGTAGTATTTTCGCAGACATAATTCTCATTTTTCTTTTTTTTGCCAAAATGGCCACCGTCTATACGTGCCGATTACTCGTCTTCACCACCTAACCTCAAATCCCCAACTAAGTTACTTACTGTACAGTTTGTGAGCAAAATTAAATTCTCCATGGCCTTTTTATTTTCTCTAAAACTTTTCTAAACCAAACTTGCAAGCACACCTAACTGACCTAAGACACTGAACATTAAGAAAAATTGAACTCAGTTTGTTATTTATCTGAAAAATATATTGTCATTTTTAAATTAAGGTAATCACTATTTTATTTTACTTTTTATTATTATATAACGCTCTATGAGAATGAAGAATCTTTACTACTTTTAGCAAAATCAAATTACATTGCAAAACAAACAAACAACAGGAAAAAGTGAAACGCTCTTGCCAATGATTATTTCCTTGCGTAATGCCAGTTCGCTTTTCTTTCTTTTTCTTGTTAATGGCATCTTCGTTATGTTAAATCAATTAATACTTTATAAAGTTTGAATAAAAGAATAGAAATAAAATAGACACTATAAATGGTTTTCCATAAATATAATTAATCTAAATGTTTATAAGTTATATATTACTTACACTGTTACACAGCTGAACTTTCAGTATTGTACAAAGAAATTAAAGGATTGGATCGCATTAGGGCGAGCCCAAATTCCGTCTAATTTTGATATTAAGCGATCACTTTTTTCTGTGGTTTAAATAATCTTTGTCAAAAGTAGTAACCTATTATTGACTGGATTAAACCGAATTAACCCAGCATTTGTAGAACATACATACATATAAAGTTGAGATACTATATATATTTTGGTTAACTAAATCAGACATTATATAACTTTGTCAAACATGAAAAGGAGCTGAATTAAGAAGCTACTTCTGTAATGTCTTATCATTATAGAATTTATTATGTATAGCAACGTTATATTTTATGTTTCTATAATTTTTATGAAAGATGGTGATGATTGTTCCACTTTAATGAAATTAAAATATTGTTTTTATATTTTTATAAAGATTTAATAAAATCATAATTCATTTTAATTTGATTCAAATTTTTAAATAAAATAAATAAATAATTTATATTATTAAAATTTAAATAAATAATTATAGATACAGTTTCTTAATCACGCATTTAAAAAATGCTTTTTATATTGAGTTTTGGTAGTTATATGAATTATAAAATACAATTCTTAATTAAATTTTTGTTTAGTATCTAGCATTTTTGAAAGGAAATTCATACAATAGATTTGTTTATTATATATTTTTTATGAGAAAATTTAAAGAAGTAACACTATACGATCAACATTACAAAATTACAGCTAATATTTAACATAAAAAAATTAAAAATTTAAAAATAAAAACATTGAAAATTTAATTAAAAAATATTTAAAATTTAAATTCAATAAAAATTTATTTTGAACGAGCTTTATATTAAATTTATTTAATAATTTACTAAAATATTAAATAAAATTAATTAAAATTGACTGCTATAACGTTATTTCCCAAGCATTTCTTACTAACAGCCCAAGATGTACTTCGCCCTAACAAGACGTACCTAATTTTCAACCGCAGATCACAGGTAATGAACAATAATTATAATTTATTACTTGAAAAACAGTAATTCCTTTAATTTGTCCGGGAAACATTATCAAAGGCTTGAAAGTTTTGCGTATAAGACAGAGTTGAAATTTTTTTGTCAATGATAAGATCATTTTGACAACGGCTCTCTCTCTTGTAATCGTCAAGGGAATTCAAAAGTCAAACAGGCAATTTCTTATGTCATTTCTGAGGATAACATTCTACATCATCAACCACATTGATTTAACTTTCTAATCAAAATAATCAGTTTTTTTCCTTAATTTTCTATCGATTATATTAAAAGTAAATTGCAAATAAGTAAAGATTGGTTAAATATTTATTTTAAAAAATTTCTTATTAAAAAATTTTTTAGCTAAAGAATAATGTAGAAAAAATTAAAGTATTATATGGATTTTTATTTGAGGTGGAAATTTTTAAAATTCTTTAATAAGGATGATAATGATTCCCACATTGTCAAGAATAGAAGGCACACTATAAGAAAATTTTCTTTTTGCCACGCTTGTAAAACGTGTCTAAAAGTTGAAAAAAAAAACGTAGCCGTTGAAATTTTGCTATGCTTTTTGAGATACTACATCGCTTTTTGAACGGTCACCTATTTAATCGTAGCCAATTCTCTATTGTCACGCTTTTTGTGATTAACAACCACATTATATACTTTAAGCTATGCTTTTTCTCCAAAAAATATGACCGTTGGAGGAGACCTATAGTCATGCTTTTAAAGCATGGCTGCCACGCTTTTAGAAACGTGCCTAGATCGATGTGAGCTATGGCCATGCTTATTGAATCATATGCCTAGATGTGAATCTATTGCGATGCTTTTAAAGCATGAGTATATCTTTATCAAATTAAAAAAAAAATTATGGTATGTGCTTTTACATCAGCAATGGTATCAGCAACGGCGTCACCCTCTACCATCCCCTTCTTTCACGGCCTCCACCCTTCTCTTTCTCCATCGCAACGCATTTTTTTCTCTCCCTCCCCCTCTCTCTGCGAGCTCTCTCTCCTCCTTGCTCGACGGTGGAAGCAAGGTGGCAGCAACTCCTTTCTACTTCAATTCCGACGATAACGACGACACTAGCTGCAGGGACTCGATCGTCTCTCTTTCTTTGAATCCAGTGGTGACAATGGTGTTGGCCTTGCTCACTGTCGACACAATCCCCTTTTCCTCCACTCCCTTCTCTTTGCAATCCCTCTCTTTGATCATTTCTCTTCTCTGTGTGGGTATGGGAGTGTGTGGCGGCTAAGAGATGTGTGAGAAGGTATACTTAGCATTCGTTTTAGTGAAGATAGTAGTATTAGGTGTAAGGGTATTTTTGAAATTTTGCGCTAAACTCAAATACTCACTTTTTGCCACGCTTTTTAAAAGCTCCTAGATTGTTAAAGGAAACGGTCACGCTTATAAAGTGTAATCTAAACTTAAAAAACTGATCATGCTTTAAAAACGTGCTTGTAGCACTCTATCGCTACGTTTTTTAAATACAACACGAAAGGTGTGGCGAAAACTCAACATAACCACCATTGTCATTAAAAGTGTGGTGGTAGATGGTTTATGCTTTGAAGCGTGGCTAAAAAATAGAGGTGGCGATAGGACATTTTTTTTGTAATGGCAATTAGAGTTAGTTGATATTACTCGATGCTTCTAAGATTGTGTAGTTAGAATCTTGATTCTGTTAAGTTTCTTTCATATCAATTCTGTTATAACAAAATTGGCTGTAAACTTCTATATAATTGTTTGCAACTCATCAACATACTGATCGATAATAACCATTTCATAGTTTCGCTTATACATAATTCTTCAACTCTCTTTAACTTTCTGTCATGGTATCACAGAGCTAGGTTTCAATCAACCATGGCTGCAATAATTCCCATTTCATATTTTTCATCAAATTCTGCAAATTCTTTCAATGCACTAGTTCGTGATAAGATCACAGAAAACACTTATAAAACATGGAAACAACTAGCATTGCATCTTATCAATGCTAATGATCTTTAAGATTATCTTCTTCCCAACAAAATTCCTCAATAATTTGATGATGAAGTTGCACGTGCTGTTGGTATAAAATCAAAAGCCTTCAAAGAGTGGAAGCAGAAAGATCATTATCTTATAACTTGGCTGCTTACATTCATGGATAACATGTTCAAGAATCAAATGTTGGATTACAACTTTGCTCATCAAGTTTAGCTTACACTCACAGGCTATTTTGCAAATATTTCTAAAATCAAAGTTCAATCTCTCAAGCAACAATTGAAGTCGATGAAGAAGTAAGGGATCACTGCTACAAAATACTTGGAAAAGAATTCGAGTCATTGTGGATTCACTTGCTGTCGTTGGTCACCCTTTGTCCCATGATGATCATGTTGCATCAATTACTGAGGGTCTTACTAAGGAATATGCATTGTTCATTTCCTTAATACTCACAAAGAGTGTTTCTTTGACACTGATTGAAGTAGAGACAACTTTGTTATGTGCTCATAAAGATATGATTGAGTGCTTAAGAAAAATTGAATTAGAGACTTTGAAGGTGAGACTTTGTTACGTGCTCACAACCCAATACTTTATCTTGCAACACCATCTACTCTTTTTGATATATTATGGCTGCCTAACACAAGAGAAAATCACCACATACTTCAGATTCACAATATTTACTCACCTCATTAGAATATAATGGAAATGATCAACTCATATTAGGTAATGGTTCAGGTAGTGATATATCTAAATTTGGTCATTTTTACTTAATTAATCTTAATACTCATAAAAAATCTTGCTAAACAAATTGTTACTTGTTCCTGACATGACATATAATCTTGTGAGTGTTCATCGATTTGCCTCTGATAATAGATGTTATTTTGAATTCCATGCTAATATTTGTTTTGTGAAATGCCAGGATACCGAGGAGATTCTACTCCAAGGAGCTCCTAAAAATGGAATATATGTTTGATAAAATTGGTGTTACTAGAGTTGATCCTACGTCCGTTAATTTTTCTTCTTTGAATTTTGCTCATCTTAATCAATCTCTTATTGCCTTTACATCTCATTCTAGTTCTTATGATCTTTGGCATAAACACCTTGGTCATTGTGCTACACAAACTATAATCAGTATGATGATTGTTTCAGTTCCAAATAAATCAATAAAAAGTGGCTTATTTGATTCATGCTATAAAGAAAAGATGCAATTACTTTCGTTTCATCTTGATGATTTTAATTTTATTGCACCATTATTAGACATGGTTTATTCAGACATTTGGGGCTCTGCTCTAGTTACCTCATATAATGGTTTTTGATATTATATCTCCTTTATTGATGCATTTATTCACTACACTTGTATATTTCTGCTTTATACTAAATCTCAAGTATTTCAAGCTTTCTTGCAATTTAAACTGCAAATTGAAAAACATACTAGCTATGCTATTAAAGCTTTGCAAAATGATCATGGGCGTGAATATCTTTCTTCTTCTTTCACTTAATATCTTGCACAACAATGTATTATTCATAGATACTCTTATCCATATATCTATCAACAAAATGGGAGGGGCGGAGAGAAAACATTTCCATGTGACTAACGTTGGATTGGCAATGTTAGCCACTCCCTCTCTTCCTCTTTCACATTGGGATGATGCCTTTCTAAGTGTTACATACATTATTAATAGACTCTCCCCTCACATAAAACTAATCATGTATCTCCCTATCAACTTATACACTCTTATAAGCATGACTATTCTTTCCTAAAAATTTTAGGTTGTACTGCATTCCCTTGTACAAAACATATAATTCAAAGAAATTTTTTTATAAATCTGAATTCACTGTTTTTCTTAGTTATGCACCTAATCACAAGGGATGTAAATGCTTGACTAAAGAAGACAAAATCATTATAACAAGACATATTGTGTTTAATGAAAATAGGTTTCCTTACAAAGACTTGTTTTTAGATAACACTGCATCAAATTTACCAACTCAGTTTCCTCATACCAACTTGTCTATTCCTTATATTTCTTTTCCATCTTCTACACCAAATTCGTCATCTACTACATCTTCTATTATTGACATTACCACTTCATCTAGCACACACATTGATACTCATACATCACAACTTTCACACAAAACTACTTCTATTTTCGATTTTGACGCTCATCAACATGATACTTCTCTTGCATCTTCTACTCATATTCAAACTACTTGTTGTAATATTTCTCATAATGTTTTGCATCTTGATAGTATCTCCATTAGAGGTGGTGTTATTTAATTAGAAAACTCACCACCTCCATTGTGTGTCTAAAATAGACATCCTATGATTACTAAAGCAAAATATGGTGCAATAAATCCTAAGGCACTGACTGCTACTATAACTACCACTTTGGATCTTGTAAATAATACATACCAAAATCTATATCTAGTGCTCTTAAGGATCCTTACTAGCACAACGCAATGATGGATGAATTAGAAGCTCTAGACAATACCAAAACTTGGTCTATTGTCACTGTTGATCTTTTTGTGAAGGTTATTAGCTGCTAATGGATCTTTACAATTAAAAGATATCCAAATGGTGACATTATGACATACAAATATAGGTTGGTTTTCAAAGGCAATCACCAAGAATAAGGGATTGACTATGATTAAGGTTTTGCTCCTATCATAAAGCTTACTACAATTTGGGTTATATTGTCATTCAATTAGAAAATTTGACAATTTGACTTTAACAATATTATTTTGAATGGTGATCTTAATAGAATTATGTATATGTCCTAGCCCCCCACGTTTTCATCAAGGAACTCAGTCTCATGTTTGTAGGATACATAAGGTCGTGCACGGTCTTAAATGGGCTCCAAGAACTTGGTTTATCAAACTCTCAGCCACTCTTGATAGGGCTTTGGCAACAATGGCATGGACTGAAAACTACCCAAAGACAACAGTTCAGCACTTGTGTAGGTATAAGTTTGATCATAGGCTGATCATAGTATACTTGGAAGGGGATCAAAGATGAAAGAGAAGAGCAACATACAAATTTAGATTTGAAGAATGCTGGTTGGAGAATGAAGATTGTGA
Source organism: Arachis duranensis (assembly GCF_000817695.3). NCBI lineage: Eukaryota > Viridiplantae > Streptophyta > Magnoliopsida > Fabales > Fabaceae > Arachis > Arachis duranensis. Next base: position 35,653,537 of record NC_029779.3, on the reverse strand, counting down.
AAAGGCGGTCAAAGAAGCTTAGGAGATGAATGAAGAACCAATCCATTTGAAGCTGAAAACTTTCTGAAAAACATCTAGATAAGTGTGGAGAGGAGAACTTTAGTGACATTCCTAAAAGGATTAGAACCCTCTAAAATAAGATTCAACATCTTAATTCCATGAAGTAAGAAAAAGGAGTAGAAATTTGGTAGGTGCAACAGTCAAGAACAAATTGGCTCAAACATGGAGACAAAAACTCCAAGTTCTTTCACCAAAAGGCTTCACAAAGAATGAGTAGAAATTGGGTGAAATCTATTAAGAACGACTTAGAAGTGAGCTTTGAAGATGAAGAAAATATTGAAGGAGTTACGGTGGATTATTTTGACAAGCTTTTCACCTCTGACAAAGTAGAGAGTGTCAAAGAGACGACTCTAATGGTAGAGGGAAGAATTGATGAAGATAAAAGCGAAGTGCTAGATCAAGACTTTACGATAGAAGAAGTTATGCAAGCACTCAAACAAATGCATCCCACCAAGGTCATAGGAAAAGATGTGAAAGATCGTAGGAAAAGAAGTCATAGAACAAGCGCTGGAGATACTAAACCGAGGTGTTGACCCTTCCCCCCTAAAGATTTTAGACTTATTTCTTTATGTAATGTGATATTCAAACTTGTTACTAAAACAATTGCGAGTAGACTCAAACAAATCCTTCCAAATATTGTTGGACAATTCTAAAGTGCGTTTGTGCATAATGGACTTATTACAGATAACAATTTGATAAATTTTGAAAATATTTTATTTCATTAAGGAGAAAGTGACAGGACAAAAAGGTTATATAGGTCTGAAGCTTGATATGGCAAAGGCATACAATAGGATCGAATGGACGTTCCTCAAAGAAGTGATGGTCTCTATGAGATTCTCTCTAAAATGGATTAATATTGTTTGGAATTGTATGTCATTAGTTTCATTCTCAATCATTATTAACGGAGCACCAAGTAGAAGCTTTAAGCCTTCCAGAGGTCTCAGGTAAGGAGATCCCTTGTCCCCAAATTTGTTTGTGCTTTGTGCAAAGGTTCTCTCAAAATTGCTTATTAAAGCCCAAAACAGCAAGATTATTAGAGGAATCAAGTTGGCCAAACGAACACCAGAGGTAAACCAGCTCTTTTTTGTGGATGACAGCATTCTTTTTACAAGAGCTTCGAACCAATATATTCAAAGGATCAAAGAAGTACTAGTCCAATACCAAACAGGATCGAGACAGAGAATTAAGGCAGTGCAATGACATTTCAAGTACTTGGGCTTTCCAACCTTTGTAGGTAGATCCAAAAAGAAAGTTTTCAATTTCATCCAAGAGATAATATAAAAGAACGTTAAGGGTTGGAAAGAAAAGTACATCTCATGACTGGGAAAAGAAACTCTCATTAAAGCAGTGACACAATCAATATCTACATACATCATGGGTTGTTTTTAAATACGCAAAGGTCTTTGTCAACACATTGATACAATGATTAAAAGATTTTGGGGAAGCGAAAATGGAAAAAGGATGATTCACTGGGTCAAATAGGAAGAACTTTGCATGAGCAAGAGTGAAGAGGGGCTCTGATTTAGAAATAATTTTGAGGCATTCAGTTCGGCGCTGCTAGCAAAACAGGGGTGGCGTGTAATGAAGAAACTAGAATGTATAGCAGCTTGAATCATTAAAGCCCGATACTTTTCTAGATCAAACTTTCTTGAGTCATCAACACGGTACTCTTTCAGTTACACTTGGAGAAGCATTTAGAGTGCAAAAGATGTATTAAACATAAGAGGGCTGTGGAGAATTGGAGATGGGAGAATAGTCAAGATATGAGTGTACCATGGCTACCAAATTCAAATAAATTCAAAGTGTGGAACCCTATAAATTCACTTGGCAAAAATGCAACAATACGAAATCTAATGAATGATAAAGGGAACAGATGAAATTCCAATAAGAATTTATATAACATTCAAATTTGTTAAATATATAATGGTGTATTATTTTTTATTTTTTTGATATCTAAATCGTAATGTTTTATTTTATTTTATTCTAGATAGATTGAATAAATAATAAGCTAGAACGTGATAAGTTTAACTAAGTTATTTATGATAGAAGATAATAATATATTCTTAGTTTGTAAATATGTTAATTTACTTTAATTTTTTTTTGTAATTTGTTGTATCGGTAATGATATGGATAATAACTTGCTTATGGTCGTGGCTGTTGCTAAGGTCGAAAGAGGAGGCCGAGGCTTTCTATCGGTTACCACGTTGACTTGTATGCGGATCTATACACTCTCGTTGGGTCATCATCAGGCACAATTATTTCGAGTAGTGAGAGATTGTCACTTGTTGCCACTAGTACCCTCTCTCGTCAAGAGCCTCAGATATGCATGATACCTACTTCGGGTGTGCTAAGATCATGCGCTCAACAAGCCGATGAGCCTTCTAAGACTGCCTCACATGGTGTGCAAAGTGATCTAGCTCCCAGTCAAGGAGGATTTTGTGGAAAAAAACAAACCACATTTGATAGTACCCAAAATACTCAGGGTCAAGGAACATCAACTGCCACTGGTCACTCCGCCACAAATGCTCCCAAGCTTAGATATGATGGTATCAAATGGTTTGTTATTTCTTTAAATTTTACTGTCTCATCTTTACTAAGTACTATGTGTTTACTATTTTTTTGGTTTTTGATGTAGTTGGCACCCACCTAAGCCTGGTTTGAAGCGCATTTCTCAGATTTTCAAGAAAAACTACAACAAGCGTTGGTTGAATTTTGATAAGGCAGACGATGATACTCGAAAAATATGGTGGACATAATAGAGGATAAATTTTATCTATCTTATTTTACGTATTTTACAATGTTATATATCATAGTACGTATTATAATAGCAAGATGTTATTTGTTGTTTTAAAATAGAAAAATTTTGACATTCTTGACACGGAAGAGAATGACATCTATCAAATTTGGAGGTTTAGAGCTACCAAATGCCTATGAGGTATGTTTCATGTCATTCACAAAAAAAAATGCTCGTCCATATTGGATCCCACCAAAAGTTCTTGGTGAATTGATGAGATGTTAGAATACTAATATCTATAAACAATTATAGACGAGAAATACAACTGCTAAAAAATTGATTTGAGGTACCTTCTTTTACACTACAGGAGGCACCACTTTTTTAAAAGCGAGGTTATGTTTAGTAAGTTTTATGTGAGAATTTATTACATGGTTATGCTTGGTATTTTTGGTAGCTTATTTAGAAATAATAGGATAATCAATTAATCACATTTTGTTATAAGAAGTGGAAATTTGACTAACAAAATTAAAAATATACGAATCTTTAGACATTGCCCTCCTATCAATTTAATTTTAGTGTAACAAGACCATCTAAATAATGTTTAAAAATGGCACAAACATTAATACAATATCAGGGTAAATGACTATAAAAAAAAGAAAAAAATATAGAATAATAATCTAGGTCAAAGGGATCATAGTTTTAGGTCATTAACATCACTAATAATCTTTATTTAAAAATTTGTTTATGTAATTTAATTGTAAGTTTTGGTCCATATACTATATATGGTGAGTTGTAATAAGAGAATAAACATGTTGGTCAAGGATTTTGATAGGCCTATTACAATTATTTAATAATAATAATAATAATTAGCAACATTAGGGAATTTATTACATAGTTATGCTTGCTGTTTTTGGTAGTTTATTTTTGCCATGTTGATTAATATTATGTAGAATGTATCATTTAAAAGATTATTGTGTATGGATGAATTTTTTGAACATATTCATATTTGCAAAGAGGATAAGATTCAATGGGTTAATGAACACTCCCGAATGATAAAGGTAACTTACCTTCTTTCATTGTAATTAGTCTTCTACAAATTAAAATGTGTAAAAAAAATGACTTGATACCTTCTTTTATTATAGTGTTGTACTTGTTTTTGTCATATATCCTCTTAATTTTCGTATTATTGATACTTATAGTAGTTTATCAATCATTTCTACTCATTGTAAAAGATATTTCAAGAATGCATGTTTCACGCTGAACAAGAATGACAGGATGCTATAGAAGCTGGTCTAATAGATCCACCACTTGTCTCTAAGAAAAATATTTGGATTGAGATAGTGGATGAAAAACGAAGAGGTAGGTATATGGCATGGGTGAGGTAAGGAACTCTTTCATGGCGCAACCCCGAATTAATGGGCCAACCACGATAACCAGCACCGATGTTTTAGATCTTAGGGAACGGATCACAACACTCGAGCAGAAAATTAAACAACATGCTGCTAAATATAGAGAGTTTGAAGATCGCTACCAAAGAGAGAAAATGAAGTGGCAACAGACTGTTGAATTTTTGGGTGAGGATCTCAACACCAATAACTCACAAATGGACCAATTTAGTCGTCAATTCAACAACTTGATTGGGTATGTGAGGGTCATGAGTCCTAGTAGTTCTAGATCATGCGCCCCCCTCCTTTTACTTTTCCAAACTCTAAGAGAAGCACAACTCTATGCAAACAATCCCCTCCTATCCCGCAGCCACCAGCCAGGACAGCTACATGGTTCTTCTCAGATGAAGGATGATATCGACGATCTCAACGACTCAGTTAAAGACTATTTAGATGAGTACAGTAAAGTTATTTACTTTACTTTGAATATTTTGTATTATTAATAGATTGCGATTTAGACGAATATAAGTCTAAACTTAGTTATTTATCTTGTCTTGAATCTTTATGTTTGAGGATTGTTTATTATCTTGATAAGTTTGCAAACTCATCATCTAATATTTAGGATAAATTTTATTTCTATATTTAAAAGTATATTTGTCTCGTTATCTAATATTTAGTATAAATTTTATTTTTACATTAAAAATTTGATATGCATTAATTGTCTATTTTTTTAAATGAAAAAATTAATTAAAAAATATGACTATTAAAATCGACGATAATGTTATCGTTTTTTTAATTTAAAAATAGGCAGAAGAAAATAGCCGGCGACGATGTCGGTACTTTAATAATTAAATTGATAGTTAGTTTGTCAATTTTAATAAATCAAATATCGACATACTTGACGTCGATTTTACATAACATGGAGTTGCTTTTATTAAATATGTAAAATTCTTAAATTCATATTATCGACAAAAGAGTTGTCAATTTTATTTAAAAAGTATCAATAGTCTGACAAGCAGTTGATTTTATTAGATTTTTAAATAATCGATACATTTAAAAGCGACATATCGCACAATCAATTTTGCCATTAATTTTTAATATTATCGACAGTTCAGCCAATATTTTTTGTAGTGTGTTTTTATATAAAACTTTATAATTATTTTTTTATGTATAATTTTGATAAAAAGTATAAACTATAATTAATAGATAAATAATATATATAATTGATAGTATTTTATACATAAATTATAATTTATTTATATAGAATTATATATTATATTTATATTATTTGAGTCAACCCGCTTATAAATTTTGGATGAGTAGAATGTAAGTTTAAAAAATAAATTATTAAAATCGGTTTAAAATATAATTATTTATATCTCTCTTTTTACAACTTAAATTTAAAAAAAAGTAACATTATAACAAATTTAATTGTTAATGCATCTAGTCATAAATCTAGCTTAATTTTCATAAGTCAAAATTGAATGCAGATAAACTGAGGATAGCTCACTTCCCGTCCCTGGTGAAATCTAAAACGGGATTTAAATATGGATTTGATGTTTGACAAATGATATAATCATTTTATTCAATTAATTGACCGCTAGAAAAGGTGAAATTGTTTTTTAGATTCATTCAAGATTTGCACGTCTTTATTTGGAGGAAGTAATCCCTATACCGCTGACAAATTTGCAAAAAGAGTAACATCTTATATTTAGTTTTTGTACGTAACCATAAAAATATGGTCCTAGGTGCAGTATTCCAATACGTCTTCTTTAATTTAGAGCAATGTTAGGACCAGTAATTTTTGTGATTGTTAGCCATCAACTAGCTATCAATGATGATTTGATGGTGTGAGATTGGTATGGGATTTCATCCAATGGCTCACCTTCTACTGCTGGTTACATGCTGGCTAAAATTCAATAAAACTGCTGACCCCCTAGACTTTTTCTTTAATTTATTCATTCATCATAGTTAACTCAAGAATATTCAAATATTTTCATATTATAATTAAATAGATTTAGCTTACTCTAAAAATGAATTTAGTGCATTGAAATCATTTTCTAAGAGTTAAATTTTAAAATAGTATTTGATATTTATTGTTTATACCAAAAAGATTTTTGATATTTCAATTGTACTATAAACATCTTCGAGATTAAAAAAGTTATACCATAATATTTTTTCGTTCCTTTCTATTAAATTACTCAAACGTCGTGAATAATTTGGCACATATCCTTTTATATTGTACTAGACAAAATAATATCACTTTAATTTTGAGACTAAATACTTAATAAAATAACATCATTTAACCTTAATAAATTATAAAATATCTTATTCCCAACAAAAATATGTATGACTATTAAGTGGCCAATTTCAAAAGTGACTTTGGATTTTAACTCCATTTCCTAATCTTAAAAGTAAGTATAGATAAATAATTATTTGATTAATTGTCAATAACAATAGCAACTAGATTTTATGAAGCACGTTTGGAAGGAATTCCACCTACCCATTAAAAACCAAATAAATCACTCAACTGACATGAATTATTTATACTTTACTATGTGTGGATTTATTCCTGAATTCAATTGCGTTTGATATTTCATCATCATGAAAGTAAAGGCGTGGATAAATCTTATAATTAAACGGTTGAAAAATTTTAGCATCAAAGAGAGTTGTTAAAGCTAAGATACCAGAAATTTCATCTTGTATATATACTATTTTCTTTTGCAACAATTATGATTATCTCACGTTTGTTTCATCTGATGATATACTTTATTTCAAATTACAAGTTTTTTTTTTTTTTGGAGTAACTGTTTCAAATTACAAGTTTACTTTTAAACAGGAGGCTCCCATAAATTTGTGTATTAAAAAAAGAGAGATGATTGCCATATTATTACACTGACATTATGACAATCGATGGGCTTATTGA
>NC_029779.3:35602052-35646343 GCF_000817695.3 Arachis duranensis | reverse complement strand
GTATTTATCAACGAATGACATGGTTCTAGTGTGAAAGTAATTGAATCACGTTGAAACTAGAAGACAAGAAGAGACTGGGAAAATAATTAAATAATAAATAAAAAAAAATGATTAAGATTATGAAATAGTATAAAACCTTTGAGGAATTGGGAAAATGAGTCAACGAGTGGGACCCACGGAGCGTGCAGGCGTGCGAAGACAAAAGGGACCCACTCTTCTCTCTTTCTGTTCTCTTCTCTTCCCTTGAGAGTCAGAGCCCTGAAAATGACCTTCTTTTTTTCTCTTTTATTACTTTTTTTTTAAATATTAAATACTATTCTGCCGTCTTAATCATTTCGTTTGCCTAATTCCCACCCCTAATGCACCCCATGGGAGAATTCTTTGCATCAATTTGATGTATTTTGTTTGAATATTTTTTATTAAATAAAAATAGAGAATTAATTTTAAATTTATTAATATTAGTTATTTTTAATTGATTAATATTAGGATTTAGATTTAAATTTAGAAGTTAAAATTTAAAATTTTAAAAAATATTAATATGAACTAAAAAATAATTAATTTTTTAGTTGATTTTTTATTTTATCATTTTGTTTGTTAAAACATAATTATATTAATTAATAGTTAGAATACAATTTATAAATTAACACGAAGAGTGATTTGTGTTTAAAATTAAATTAATTAATATAATTATCTGTTCAAATGATTTATATATTCATGTTATATATATGCTACATATTATAGAGTAGAAATATAGCGGATTGAATCAACTAACTATATACATTAAAATAGAAGAGTTTAACTAAATCTTATAAGATCTTTATCTTAACATGACTAGCTATCTAATATTTAGCTTAGTACATGTTATTAACTCCTTATATCTAATTGAAGTACTTTAAAATTGTCGGAATATTCTTCCCAAACTGAGAACCAGTCACTCCCAAAGCCACCAGAGACATAATCTGTGTAACCCATAAATAATTACAACTATTTCAACAATGCAGCCCAAGTTGGCAATCCCATTAGTTGATGATGAAAATGAACTCTCCAAAAAGATGAAGGCTCATCCCAGATTAAGACATATGATATACCACTTGCAATTGATTGATTACTTTCCAAGATTTCAGCAAATGATCAATTAATATGAAGAATATAATGAAGTGGGAATGGTTGACAATAGAAGCAATGGTCAAAATTAAAAACATTGAAACATCCTTATCTATATAGATCCATCAAGACAAACATAACAAGAATCAACAATTAATTGACAAGTAGTGCAAGTTCTGTATTTAATTTGTTGCATCACAAATTCTTGCACACATATTGTGTTCAAATTCGATGAGTAGTTGAAAATTAATTTGTCTTTGATGAATAGCAATAAGATCTGGAAAATTTGGTAAGACCCTTAGGCCTTAGCTTATTGGGAGCCACCATAGTGTATATGCTGTAACGTGGAAGTCACCAAATTATAGATGCCAAAATAAGGTGTTTCCTATGATTAACCGAATGATAATAGCTCCACTTATTAATCACTCATAAAATTCCAAATGAAGACAAGAAAACAATCTCCGACAAACCCACTAATAATTAACCTATATAGATATATAGTTCTAAAAACATTGCATATATGCATGAAAGTATAGCCTGTTTGGATGCATTGTTATTTGCTTTGTTTTGGCAATCATTAACAATTTATGATGTAAATTGTAATTTCCAACCGTTTGTGTACAACATATATGTGTTATTAAGAGGATTATTGTATTAGATATATAATTATTTTTTATTTTTTTATTAGTTTAAATTTGAAAGAAAAATAATTTTATGATATAATATCAGAATTTTTATAATTAAAAAGTTTAGAATTTGATTATTATTAACACAAAAAAAATTAGGATAAGACAAATAAAAAAAACTATGTAAAATTTATGCAAAAGCCAAAAAAAAAAACTAATTGAATGAGGTAGTGTATATTTATTGCAAGTATTTTTTTTTTTAAAGACAGTTCATAGACTAAATTAAACTTTATCTAATTTTTTACTCAAATTTAGCGAATTAAACATTTGATGGAAGCCCTGCCAAAAACTATGTCATATAGATATTAGAAACTAAAATAGAAAAAAAATAGAAAAATACAAACAATGTTATATAAATATTAAAAACTAAAATGGAAAAAAAATAGAGAAATGAGGTCATAATGAAGTAAGCATTAGGTGTGCAAAGTGACAATGCAATGATGAAAGTAAGGCTAAAATATGTGTATATGTGAAGACACAAACTAGTGAGGAGTGACCTCCCCCACATGAATGAGTAAAGAAATAATGAGGATAAAAAGCCACACGAGTGAATCATATGAATAAGGAAGAAAAATGCCTAAAATGTTATCAAGTACAAATTAAATTTGTTACTTATTATATTAATTTATTTTTATTTTAGACACGAATTAAAATGCATTTTTCTGTTTTTGAATATGTCTGGATTTATAAAAAAAAAATAGAAAATATGTAAATTCCATTATTTTAATATATGAACCAATTTTTTTTTCTCGTCTCCAATTTATTATTTATTTTTATTATTTTTGAAATGAAGTACATGCTGAAACATGTTCGGTACTCTCTGTGAGTGTGTCACATTGATTGAGATTGGAGATAGAGAATAAGATTAAGCCATCAAAGCTCCTTTAATTGGTTGAAGTCCAATTGTTCCATGTGTTTTTGTTACTCCGGCAACGTGTTTGACTTGTTTTTTCAACTCCAATATTTTATTTTATTTTTTATTATTTTAATTTTAACAAGTCAATCACAAAGTTTCAATTGGGGTGTTTGGGGGTAGTGTAATATTTGAAACACGCTTTGCTTTACACGCCAAAAGACTCATAATAATTATTACTTGGTTTACTTCTCAAACATCATCACCAATAATGTTTGTCTAACTATGTCTTTGTTAATTAACATCAATGAGATAATATCACTCACTTAATTAACCGATGTGGAATAATTTGAAAGTGATGGATTTGATTAATTAAGTTATTAATCCTAGGTACGTTGGTTGATTGAATGGGGTTTAATCATCCATGTTGTGGAAGATATTTTTCACATATAGATAACTATGTGAAATTGAATAGTTTTGATGTGATAGATTCTTGTTAGTGATGATCCAATAGATGATCTCAAAGTTTGGTAGTACTAATTGCTTAGTTACAAGTCAACGGTGTATAACCCTAGAACAGAAGTCAACTGATATAATTTTGGAGTTTGACTAACTTAGCGGTGAATATTTGGGGTTGCATATTGAATGGCTTACAATCAAAGCCTTTGACTTAAAACACCCAATAAGAATTTCGCAAAGAGAAATATTATTTGTATACCAAAATCAATTACTAATATATTTGTGTATAAATATATATGTAGATTAATTTATTTTTAATGTGTATTTATATTTTAATATGTATTTTATACTGGCGACTAATTTTAATGGCTAATTTTAATGTACACGTAACATAATCCTTTTGCAAATATAAAAATTTGCTGTTTCGTTTTTTAAAAATATAACATGAATCAGATATAAATAAATGACTGATTTAGTTCTCGATTAATTTTGTAATTTTTTAAAAAAAATTAACCTCCGAAATATTATACATTTGTGACAAAATGCATTTGTAAGACCACCAATTGCAGTAACACCAATTAGATCACATGCATTAGTTAGTGTATTTTGTCGCAAATTTCTGATATTTTGGAGGTCATACTCCTTTCTCTAATTTCTGGATTATTTTGTCAATTTAAATTTTTTATAAAACCAAAATAATTATTTATTCCTTTTTCACGTATAAATTTATCATTTTTAATATTTAAACTTTTTCCTCTTTAAAATGGTTTGAGAATTAACTTAGGTTTTCTTAACTTTAAAAAATTCTTTTGATTTTTAAAACATTATTCGTTTTGAAAGCTAAATAATTAGAATATTAAAAATAGTTTCTTTCACAAAACAAAAACTGTTGGTTTAAGTGCGTGGATTAATTAATTAATGGTCATACCCACACGTGGCATACCACAGAAGTAGTTTCTTTTCACTTCTAACCTATTTGAGAGAAGCCTAATATAATATAATACATTATTTTATTCATATTAAATCTTTGACAAATAATAAATTCATTTGAAAGTTGAAACTTAATTACTTCAATTTTAGTCATTCTCATGTCATTATCCTAAGCCAAAATAAATTATCTAACTAGAACAGTACAATGAACAAAAGCTATTTTCAATCCTCTTTAAGCCCTTTCACATACATTTTTACACACAAAAATAAAATTATCATGAAGTCAAAATGATCGATCAGGAACTAATTGTCTGGCCACCATTAAACTAGCTAGCTATTTTTATTAGTAGGTCATATCATAAATATACCTTCTAATAAAAAAATTTATTTATAAAAAAAATAAAATTATCATTGTATTTATCAAAAAAAAAAAGTATGAGGAGATAATGAAATATTTATAGGTTTATGCAATATTAGAGATATAATCATTAGTGTTACCTTTTTCCATCAGCTGAAACTTTTGGGATGAGCGGTATCATGACATGGTATTAGAGCGTTAAATCTGAAAGGTCAAGAAGATGTTTATTATCCATCAGATCTTAATGTTATTGAATCCATCATGACATTTTTCTCATTTCGTTTGCGCACAAAAATCCACTTGTATCCCACTGGTTCTATACCTTCGGAGGTTTTGACTATAGGACTAAAAATTTCACGTTTTCTAAGTGAAGTTAATTCAATGTGAATTGCATCTTTTCATTTTGGTCTATTATTTCTCTGTCTGCATTCTTTGACAAATTTTGGTTCATGATCCTCATTTTACTTTGCTATTTCTACAGCAATATTATAAGCAAAAATGTTGTTAACAACAGTATTCTTTCGGTCCCATATTTTTTCAATAGTAACATAACTTATCGAGATCACTTCATTTTCAGGTACCTGAACCTCTTCAGAGGTTTCATCAATAGTTATGTCTTCGGATCTCCTTTGAGTATTTGTCTCCATATTGTGATCATCATGATTGATTATCTCTTTCCTTTTTCGGGAATTTTATCTTTAGAACTGATTGGTTTTCCACGCTTTAGGCGTGGATTACTTTCATTTGCACTAACAATTTGACCTTCCAAAATACTTATTTTTATTGGTGCATTTCCAGCTGGAATGTGAGATTTTATTACTCTCTTTAGGTCAGTAAATGTGTCTGACAATTTATTTGTAATATTTTACATATGAATTAATTTTTGTACTTCTATTTCACATTGTCTAGTGCGTGGATCTAAATGAAATAATGACAATGTATTCCAAGTAATTTCCTTTTTTAACTGCTTATTTTCTTCTCCTAATTTTGGAAAATTTATTTCATCAAAGTGGCAAATAGAAAATCTTGCCTTAAATAAATCAGCCGTCGTGCGTTCAAGATATTTATAATTGACGGTGATTCATAACCAACATATATCCCCAATTTTTTTTGGGGTCCTATCTTTATGCGTTTTGGTGGAGAAATATTTATCCTAAGATGAGAAATATTTGGCTCCTGACTGCAAGCCAGTTGTAAAAAGGAGAATTTAGGTAATTGTTGGTTTAAGCGTATATAAGTACTGCAGCATGCAAAACAGCATACCCCTATATTGAAACGGACAGTTTATTTCTCATAAGTAATAGTCTAGTTATTAACTGAAAGCGTTTAATCAATGATTCTGCTAGACTATTCTGAGGTTGACACACAATAATCATTAAATGATTGTGACCTAAATTCACCAGCATTATCAAGGCGTACTGCCTTTATAACATATTATGAAAAATGAGTTTTTAATTTAATTATTTGAGTTAACAATTTTGCAAACGCCATGTTGCGAGTTGATAGTAAACAAACGTGGGACCATCGTGAAGATGTATCTATTAAAATTATGAAATATTTAAATGGTCCACATGGTGGATAAATGGGTCCACATATATCACCATGAATGCATTTCAGAAAAGATGGTGATTCGATCCCAATTTTTTTTTTAGATGGTCTTGTAATTAACTTTTCTTGAGAACATGCAGCACATGAGAATTCATTGAATTGGAGAATTTTATGTTCTCTTAGAAGATGATCAAATGAATTCTCGATGATTCTTCTCATCATAATTGAATCCGGATGACATAACTGGTCATACCAAATTGTAAATATATTTCTATTTGTAAACTTTTGGTTTACTATGGCATATGATTCCACATTGCTAATCATGGTGTAGTACAAACCTGAAGAAAGAGTGGATAGTTTCTCCAACACGTTTTTTTCTCCTGATCTTATAGTTGTAATATAAAGATATTCGTTATTTTTTTTCTCTTGCAGTTTCTACATGGTATCCATTTTAGTGGATAAATTTAAAATATAGCAAGTTTCTATGAGACTTACTTGATAGTAGTACATTATTTATGAAGAACTTAGTTCCTTTAGGTAATACTATAGTAGCTCTTCTGGAGCCTTCAATCATTTTTGCACTACTTACAATCGTACTTACATTGCTTTCTTTGTAACAAGAGAGACAAAATGTCTTTTGTCTTTAAATATTATATGTGTTTAAACATTGTCAGCGAGACATACTTCTTTATTGTTGAACTTGAGTGAAGTATGAGAAATATCCATATCTTCATTACGAAAAATAAAAATTACCATTAATAAAAAAATAAAAAAAATTTAAAAGAAAACTTGAAACTATAACTAAAGAAAGAAAGAAAATAAAAAATAGATAAAAAATGATCTAAAATAAAATATTTTTTTATTAATGTTCTTCTAAAAAGAAAATTGCACCATTCAAAAAAAATGTCATTGCTTGGGCCACCAAAATCAAACGTCTACGGCCACGATTTTGACCAATATTTGATCGTGATTTCTTTTATGTTCACAAAATGTCGCATTCACTTCAGGGACAGCAGTTAAGTCAGTAGGACGAATTTTATAGTTCTTTATTAATAATTCATTATTTTGTTCTGTCAATAGGAGATAACTTATTAGATTAGAATACATTTTGAAACCCCTTTTACAGTACTATTGTTGCAACAACATGTTGGAAGCGTGAAATGTGGAATAAGTTTTTTCTATTAAGTCCTCATCTGTGATATTTTGGCCACACAATTTCAGTTAAAAATTTATTTTGAAAAGTGCATAATTGTATTTGCAGACTGTTTTAAAATCTTGCAGCTTTAAGTGTATCCACTCGTAACGAGTTTTAGGCAATAGTACAATCTTTTTGGTGTTCATATCTCTCTTTTAAATTTGTCCATAGTTCTTGTGGATCTTTAACAGTTAAAGTATTCTAATTTCAACCCCTCATAGAGGTGCTAACGTAGAAAAATTAGTGCCTTAGTCTTATTTTCGCTTGACGATTGTACCTCATTTTTATGATTTTTCCAAATTTTTTGGATACCAAATGAGTTTCAACATCAAATGTCCATTCTAAATAATTTTTGTCGGTTAAATCAAGAACGGTAAATTCAAACTTTTGCAAATTTAATATGATAGCTCTGTAAATAAAAGCAAGTAAATAATTAAAAATAATAATATTAATAATACATATAAAAAAGGAAGATAAGTAAAATAAATAAATAAATAAATAAATTTGTTTCAAAAAATTGATAAATTATATTATTCTTTTTAAAATAATAAAACTAATTTAAATAAACTATTGAAACTATACATTCATTGTTGAGAATGTAAATAAAATTGTGATACTAGCATTACAGCTGCTATATCTTCATTTAAAAAAATAATATTTATCATTCACTTCGGAGAATAATTATATTTATAATTAATTATATTCACTTCAAAAAATAATTTTGTATATGATTAATTATCACCCACTTCAGGAAATGATATTAATATTAAATAAAATATTATATTTATATAAAAATAAATAATATAAATAAATCAAATAAGAATAATAATATAACAAACTAAATAAAAAAATTATCACAAAAAAAATGACGTACAAAACCGAAAAAAGAAAAAAATAGTATTACGTAAATGATATTACATTATATGCATATATGAATTTATATGAGTTTAAAATAAAATATATGCATATATGGATTAAAACAAAAAAAATATATTTATAAAAAAAATGATAAAATAGTTATTTATGTGTGGTATATATATATAAAAAAATGTACGTAAATGTATATATAAAAAAATTGATAATGATATTTAAGAAAAGGAGAGAAAATAAAATGAGTAATAAGAAAAAGATAATTACTTAGTCCTAGAATAGAATTTGATTATTTGTGCTGATAATGTGTTATGAAAACAAGAATTAGAGTTTAAGAGAAGAAAACAAGAGAATAAAAAGAATGATATATAATTCTATTATTGATTGTATATATTAAAGAACATAAAAAAATATTTATAGTCAAAATTTTAACTCTTAACTAAAAATTTAACGTCTCGTTAAAACATTCACAATAAATATATTTATAACACAAATATAAATATTAGGAATTCAAATTTTAACTCCATTGTTTAGCGGCATATTAAAACAAATAATGAAGCGAAGCGAAGCCAATTTCAAACTCTTCACTAATTACCCTTGTCCAAATAATTGGTTGAGAACAACAACTTGAACTTGATAATCAACAAACTGAGGAGGGATTCATGCACTGGTGTTATTACATTCATTTAGACATTTACATACATGTTTCTTGAAAGTGATGAGAAAGCTTTAATTTATTCCCTAAATTTGGCCGATCCTGTTTGTTAATTCTACCCATATTCTCTGCCAATACTAATATTGTATTTTTTTATTTTTATATTATTATATGCTTACTCACCCACCAAGAATGGAATTATTATTGTTGCTCATCAGTTTTTTGGAATAAAAGTCCCTTCACCAATCACACTCTTTTCTGAAGAAACCAACTATGATTTCCACTTCCCTATTAGCTTCCAATACACAGCCGCATATCTATATCAACTATATGTGTCTGCTTCGGAAAAGTGGCATCGTCAAAGCTAAGGACCGTTGTTTTTGAGTATGTTTTTTAGCTTAATTTATCTATATTATTATATTTTCATCAATAATTAATGACAAAATTTAGTTTGTGTATATGTAGCTCTGTCACATTCACATATGTTAGAATCAAATGATATTAACTCAATTTAAAAAAGAGTAATGTTAGAAAATCAAAAGGATATTAGCCAAAAATTAGCTAAATATGTTTGGGTGAATCTAAAATTTTTACGAATTAATATATATAGATGTTTCTTCTGCTAAGTACCAGAATGTTTCTTTTTCATACTAAATGGATGTTCTTTTATATATTTTTCGAATTTTTTTGTATTATAAATGTGAATGTCTTTATTTCTTTAAAATTTCATAATTTTTTTAAAATTATAACTGGATATTTCTTTTGTTAAGTATTAGGATGTTTTTTTTTCATATTAAATGAATATTTTTTTATATTTATGTAATTGTTTAAAAATCCCTTTTGACTAAGATCAAGTGTGTAATTTGCAGTCAATACCCTTCTCTTCAACCACCCGTTCATCCTTTTAAAATCACATCCGAAATCAAATCCCCACCCCAACCGAGAGCCCCCTCCTCTGTCCGTTCATCTCGCTTCATCTCTTATACTTCTTCTTTTGTTTAGTCCAGCTAAAAAAAACAGAAATGAAAAAAAAATTTAGCATTACTTTTTATTTTCTTTTATTTAAATTTCTGCCTCTCTTTCTTGGTTGCTGGCGGTGTCCTAGGACATACAGTTACAGTGCTTGCAGCAAATTTTATAGGCTCTGCGGTAGAGATTTAGACGAGATGATAACCGACACCTTGCAACACATACTCTGTTACAGAGAGGAGTGGGTTCAGGTGAGGAGGCAGAGAGAGCCTGGGAGAGAGAGGAATTTGTGTGTGTGATTGTTAGAAGTGAGTAGGTTAATATGAGAGAGAAGAGAAAAGTTTTTATAGTTTTAATTAGGTTTTAATTAAGTTTTAAATTTTAAATTTAAAAAATTTAAAATTAATTAATTATTAATATAAATTAATGTGATTTTATTTAGTTTTTAGTCAGTAATTTTTTGGTTCCATATACTTTTCCTTTAAAAAATATTACAAGAAGTAAGGTAGCGTTTGTTTTCGGAGACAGGACACAGAGACATGGACACCGAAAGTTTAAAACGTGTTTGGAGGTAGAGACATGGACACGGAACACATTGTCTCCAGGACACTATTTTATATTTTTGTGTCCACTCTTTTACGAAGGACAATGATGGACATGGAATTTAAAAAGATGGACACGGATTTTTTAATCAAAATTTTTCCCTTTCTATCCTTAGATATTTTTTATTATTCTACTATTATCTCTTCTTATTTTTCTTAATTTTAGCTTCTTCTCTACATCCGAGTTCTTCTTTCTATGTGTTCTTTTTTTAGACACTCTCTTTTTTTTTTAGAATTTTTTATTTGATTGGATAATTAATTTATTCCTTTTTATTGTTCATTCTCTTCTTTATGGCATGTTGTGTTAATGGAGATTTAATTCACTTCTCTATTTTATGTTACTTTATTTATTTTTAATTTTGTTACTTTAATATCATTTTTATCTTATTGGTTCATAGACTAATTTTTCTTGTAATTTTTTGTACTCTCACGTACTCTTATTTTTTATTAAATTGATTTGTACGATGTAAAAAATTTGGAATTATATGGCTATTTCAGTCATTTTGCATACTATTTTAGTTTTGTCCATGTCTATCCAAACATAATACAGAATATTACATCAGTGTCTTGTCCATCATATCCAAACACAAAACACAAAAAATAATTTTTGGTGTTTCCGTTCTATTGTCTCTGTTTTAGTGTCATGTTCTGTCCTGTCTCCAAAAACAAACGTAGCCTAAATGATTATATTATTGAGAAATATAAGATTTGTAATGTATTTTTTTCTTTTAAAAATGAATATTTAAAATATAAAATTTGCAGAAATAAATATCTAAAACTAATTCCATTAATAAATTGAATTGAATAAATTCTTATATCCTACTTATACACTAACCCAAGTAACAATCATGACCCATAACAAAGATTCTCCATCATCACAGGTCACACCCAACCCATAGTAAAGACGTTTTAAGGCGCGCGAGTTAGTCTACCTGAATTAGCATGAGTGATACATGTTGGGAAGGATAATTGAGACATTCTAAAATAAAATGACAGAATAAAAATTTTACATTTTTTGAAGACCTCATTATTAGAGCACATATAAAAAAGTTTAAAGAAAGTTTTAAGAATTTGACAGCACTCGTACATAAAGAATTATATCAAGTACATACTAATTAAGAGAAAAATGATAAAATTTATTAGACTACGTTAGGATAGTATAACGTATAGTAAGAAGTCCAATAATAATTTTTAAATTTAGTAAAAAGTATAAAATTATTATTTAATTTTTGAAATTATTAGACCTATGTTAATTTGTTTTGTTGTTAGGATTTATTAGAAGATTTAATTTAGTTTTAATTTGTTTAGTAGTATTTATGTTTAAAATTTAAATTAAATCTGATCTAATCTAATAAAATCAAATCTGATTTAATTTAGTTATCATATCTTTTAGTTATCTTATCTTATCTGATTTGTTTAGGCTAACCTATTAGGGATCTATTTAAACATTTTTGTGAGTCATTTTAAACAACTTTTGATGAATAAAATTTTTTAATTGCTTTATGCATATTTTTATTGTGTGATCAAGTGAGGTGAATTATTTATTTTACTTGTTGTATGAGAAAAATTAAAAAATCTAATACTAAGATAATTTTGTGTGTTAGTCTCTTTCAATTTTAATCTAATAAAAAAATTTCTTTAAATGACCTAAATTGTTAAGAACAAATTTTTTAAAAATTTTGTAAAAAATCTTTTATCTATCTTTTTATGTTTCTATAGTATTTTTTTGTGTCTTTTTCCTTTTATTTTAATTTCTTGTTAATAAGTTCGGATTCGATGATCCGAGTTTGATCTCACTTGAGGGGTAAGTCACCGTTTTTCTCCCCACTACTTCAATTATAATTACGAGCAGTAATCAATATATCATGGTGTAATTTTTTATATAGTAAGTAAAGTAATTACTCACTGTCGTCAGATAGGATGACTTCTACATATAATTAAGTCATCATTTTTTATAAAAATTATGTTAGGTAGACAATAATTTTTGTGAATAATATAAATAATAGATTTTAGAATTGATCCAATAAAATAAAAAATACTTCACTTTTAAATTATTTTCTAAATTCTAACATTAGGATAACTATTTAAACACCTAATAAATTAAACATTCGACATATTCATTATTCACGTTATTTAATATTCTTATTATTTACTTATACTTTTCTTTTCTATAAATACTTTAACATTTTAAATATTCTTTAATCCATTCTATATTTTTGTTTAAACTCTTACTAACTTAAACTTTAAAAACCTTTATAGATATCTCTATTCGTTATTCTGTACTGACGATTTTTACCGTCGTCTTCGACCTCTTTTTCAAAAGTCCAATTCACATTATTTTTGGTTCAAAATATGCCTCGAAACATATACTATAAAATACCTTTCAATTTATAATAAGATGGTATATGGATTGTTTTGACAATATTCACGATAATGGATTTTTTTTTGTGACTAAATAGAAAAGAAAAAAAAAGAAAGACAAAACTAAATTAATTGGTTAGGATCATATTTAAATCTATTAGATGTTGAAACTCACTCTATGGTTGGCTCCAATTCGAGTGAATGTCCGTGCCAGAAGCAGCTGCTTTAGCCATACAATCTGCAACACTATTTGCAGTCCTCTAAATTAAAATAATAGAGACTCTCTAATTCCAATTCATAACCTTCTGTATATGCTTTGTCAAATTTCATTCCGGAATATCCTTACCAAGCATTCTTTGGTTTACCAAGAAAAGAGCTTCTAAACAGTCTGTTTCACAAATAACCTCACGAAATTCACTCGTCCAAGCAAGAAGTAAACCTCTCCAAATTGCATACAATTTAGCAAAAAGAACACTGCACACTTCGACTTTTCCAGTGAAACCTTTCAATACATAATACTAAAACTTAGCTTCTTACTACTAAATCATTCCATCTCAATGATCTTGTATAATTAACAAAAAGTCCTTTGCAAAATGACACTTACAAAAGAATAACGTAAAATTATTAGTATTTAAATATTTTCTCCAACAATTTCTTAAAATAAAATAAACAAATAAAAGGATATTTCTGCCAATAATGTTTATTAAGGTCACTCCTAATGGTTCTGAATCGCCACACCATTATAACTTATAAGGTTGATAATATTCTTTTTCTGTATATTAAATTAGATTATAAACACCGTACCCATCTTTTAACGTGGGACAATATTAATCAATTAATAAGTGTGGAAACATTTTTTGTCGTTCACAAACCTGTCTAAATCTTTGTTATCCTAATCAATCCCGACACCCACAAAAATAGAATTTTTTGGTATTATTAGCATGTTTTTCTTCTTATTATTTAAATTCAGCATATAATTTTTTTTTAATTTGACTCATGTATAGTCCTTTGTTACCATCTCTCTCTTCTCATTGACTTAGTTGAAAATTCTTTGATTTGAAAATATGTGTGCGGAGTATTATTCTACTATATAAAATAAAAATATAAAAAAGGAGGATGCCTAAGGTAGCTAGGTAAGGATGATGGGCATATATGATATGATTATGAGTGCGATGACGATAAGGAAGAGAAAATATAAAAAGAATTTGACTTGCATCAGGGCAAGTTAGTGGCCTCTGTGTCTCGTCACCTAAAATATGATGAGTTGTTATTCTTTATAATATCGTTGATCGCCAAATTCTTAAATGGTTACGGAATGACCATAATCATTCAATAGTAAATAGGCTACGCGATATTATTTTCAAAACTAAAATATTATTTTTTGTCTCTAATATTTGAAATTATATTTTTTAGAATAATAATTGTGTCATTTTTTTGAATATTTTTATCTTATTGTTTTTAATAAAAATTAAAATATTTTTAAATTTTTATTAATCAAAACCATTTTTTATATTTTCAAATTGATGATTAAATTTATAGGATTAGTTTTCCGAATTAAGGTGCTCTTGAGGATATTATTATCGCATGAAAAATTCTAGACTTTAATAAGCATACACAATCAATCAAAGTACTTTTACATTTAAAATTAATCTTTAAAAAATTTATCATAGGGTTGATTGAAAATTTTGGAAAATACCTTTTAATATTTTGTTTTTCTATATCATGTTTAATTTGATTACGTCTTACATTTGAGCTTCTTTTTTATTTGTTCTTTTAAATAGTATTAGATTGGATAATTTTTCTTTTAAAAAAATTGAGACTAGAGGTATAATCAGACTCGATTGGATCGGATTCGAGTAAATTTAAAAATTAAACCGATTAAATTTAATCGGATTGTCTTAGTATATTTTTGCAATTGAACCCGATCCGATCAAATCTGAATTTGATTGATTGGAATAGTAACCGGTTAGAATTAGCTAAAGGGCCTCTTTTAAAAATGAGAGAAAAAATGAGAGAGCGAGAGGGAGAGGAAAATATCGGGAGGGGTAGAACTAGGCAATTTCGTAGAGATCCGAGGGTTTGGAATCGAGAAGAGTATTGTCGTTTGGAAAACGAATCGTTCTTTATTTTTGTAGATCATTTTTTTGAAGATATATCAAAAAGGGAGTTGTACCACTTATTCAACTAGATTGGACGTATAAATGATATCTATCTCTCACGAAAACAAAAAAATGGTAATATCTATGTGTTTGCGTTCATCCGGTATACAACAAAGGGGGAGCTTTGAAGGCTATTGCGGAGATGAATAGAATGAGGCTACGAGAAAAGGTTATTTCAGTCGAAGAAATTAGGTATCAACAAAGTGGAGAATAGGAAGAGAATTCATGAGGCAGAGGTCGTCCAGAACATTGTCAAGATTCAAACTCAAGTTGAGTAAAGTACAAGATCTTAGAGGAAGAATGTGGAAGAGATGAGGAAGGATGGAAAAAAAGATGATCCGCATGGCAATGGGTGGACAAAGAAGATGGAAATTCCGATGGCAAAAGAGAACCTGGATTGGCTACAAAGGAGTCTAATAGGTGGGTCGACAAAGGCTATTGACTTTTCTTCTTTGAAGTCTATGATTGGAAAAATTGTGCCTCAAGTTGTACAAGTATAAGAACTAGGAGCGTACAAGGCACTCATGACCTTTGATAATGTCTTGAATGCAGAAGAAATTTACACGTTCAAAATGAATGACTTGCTAAAAATTTTCCATAGCGTATGGCGATGGGATGAGGAGGAGCGCAGTGAAACTCGAAGGGTATGGTTAGAGTGCTTTGGTATTCCTTTGCATACATGGTCAGCAGAGACGTTCAGGATCATAGGAAGCCAATGGAAAGAAGTAATTGGATGTGACAAAGCCACTAAATCGTGCCACTCATTCAGTGTGGGACAGGTGCAAATAGATACTTGTATCATGAACATCATCAACGAGTGAATTCATGTCACAATTGGTACTAGCAGATTCGATGTCCTGGTTAAAGAGGTTGATTATGAGAGCTATGGAGTGGAGTGCAAGATTGAAGAAGAAGGTTATCCTTATCTCCCAAAAGCATGCGAGATGGTTGCTAGCAATTTGAGTACCATGCATCGAGTGGAAAGCAGAGATCCGGTGGCTGAGTTGGTGATAGCGGTGCCAAGGGAGGAAGAAACGGATAAGGGTAGAGTAGTAATTTCAGAGAATATTTTGAATGAATGGAGTAATTGCAATTCAATTCAAATTCATGCAGCAAGGGAAACGGATGATTCTGTTTTAGAGGGTAGTGAGAATTTTATGGGATATAATGATTTGATAATTAATGATGCTGAATCAGAAAAAATAATTAGCTGTGATTATAATAATGATGGGCCAAAGAAAAATGATTGTTGGAGAAAAAAGGAAACCCGAAGCAGGCTTCTTAGTAGGCCCAAAAAAGGTTGTAACAGGTGTGCCAAAGGAGAGAGTGTGGGCTTCCTTTCCTTAGTTAAAAGCCCAGATCACATTAACACTCATGCTAAAGCGGCTATAGGAGGTGGGCTTGTGAATTCGGGTCGGGCGAGGGGTGACCGGGTTGAACCCGCTCCGAGTCCTGGGTTATGCACTGCGTTTCGTTATCAAGTTGAAGGGGAGATCTCAGGGTGTGACGGCGGAACGGTTTCGCGAAGCCTGGGAGAGCTTGTAGCCGGTGAGGAACGACAGGCTAGTGTGGGACACGGTGCGGTTAGATCTGCAGCGGTGATTGCTGCCCGCGATCTTCAACCGGAGGCATGCCCACCAACGGAGTTTGTCCCGTCACCTGGGTATCATTCAAACACGGCGATGACAGGGCAGCATTCTTCCATGGACGACAACATTAACAAGGAAGCGGCGGTGCGTTGTGTAGTGCCTCGGAAAAATATCGCTCGTCTGCAAGTTGGTCGTGTTATAGGCAAAGATGACGCATCTATAGACAGTTTAACTTTGAACTGTGTGGAGGTTGATGAAGGCAAGGTCGGGGTTGGGATTGCATGGGACATTGGTGTTACAAATCCGGGAAGCAGTGATGGTAAAGATTGGGAACGAAAGGAGCAGATGCTGGAAAATAGGAAGACGTGGGTGCTGGCTGTTGAATCAGGAGCTGTCCAGTACAATGATGAATATTATATCATGACAATTCTTCAATAGCAGAATGAGGCATTAGCTCAGAAGAGGAGATTAGCGAAGCAGAAAGAGAAGGCAAGAAGATGTAGACCAAAAAACGTAAAAAAGGTGGGTAAAACAATTTTAAAATAATTTTTAGTTCTTGAAATGTTAGGGAGTTACGGAGTGTTGAGAAATTAAATATGGTGAAAGAACTGAAAAAAAAAAGCAAAAAGTGAATATGTTAGGGTTGGTTGAAACTAAGATGCAACTTATGACTAAGTTTGATGTGGTACGTATTTGGGGGAGCGATGCTATGGGGTGAGAGTTTGTAGAGTCGGAAGGCACATCCGGAGGTCTGTTGTTAATGTGGGATGACATGCAATTTAAAACGAGTAATTATTATAAAGGAGAAAGATGGTTATGTGTGAAAGAGTACTTTTAAAAAATGAGTTCAATTGTACGTTCCGTTTAGTATATGGTGCTCTTACTAAAATGGAGAAACTGGCTATGTGGGAGGAATTGTTTGTAGCTGGATTCAATATATGCAATTAGTGGACTTACAATTGTATGATCGAAAATTTACTTGGTTCAGAGGCGGCTCCTGGAGTCGTATTGATAGAGTTCTGTTAAGTGTAGAATGGCTTGAGGAATTTCAGAAAATTCAATTAAAAGGTGGAGCGAGAGGTTTGTCAGATCACTACCCGATTATAGTAGAGGATTCCAAATTCAGAGGTGGACCACGACCTTTTCGAAACTTAGATTCTTGGTTTATACACGAGGGTTTCTTAAGAATGATTAGGAAGGAATGGAGGAATCTTGGGGAGCTGTAGTTTACAGAGAAATTGATGGCTTTAACGCTACCTTTGGAGAGATGGAATAAGGACAAATTTGGTGACATGGACAAGAAAATTCAATGCTTTGAGGAGGAGATAAAGAAGTTAGATGAAATGGCTGGCAATGGAGTGTATGATGATATAGTTGAGGCTAGAAGAAAGGCCGTGGTAAGCTGTTGTAAGTGGTGGTATGTGAGAAAAGAAATACACTAGAAGCAAATGTCGCGGTCTAGGCATGTGAGGGACATGGATAAGAACACTAGGTACTTCCATAACTTGGCGTTGGCAAGAAGGAGGAATAATAGTATTGAAGCATTGATGATTAATGGAAGGCTGATAAGAAATCAAGTGCGGATCAAGATTGCTATCAAAGAGTTTTATAAGACTTTGTATCATCAAGAGAGATCGCCTGTTGTGGGGTTTAGGGATAGATTGGTAAATCGGATCAACAAAGAAGAGGCTACAGCATTGGAGAGAATGTCGTCAATGGAGGAGGTTTGGGATTGTGAGTCATCTAACGCTCCTGGAAATGATGGGTACAACATGAATTTCATTAAAAAATGCTGGGACAAAATTGGTGCAGGGTTCACATCATCTGTACTTGAATTTTTCATTCATCAAGGCTGCCTTCTGATTCGAATCTTACGTGGGTGACCCTAGCATCAAAGTTCACTGGAGCCAAAGAGATTAAGGACCTCCGACCGATTAGCATGGTAGGTTGCATGTATAAAGTAATCTCTAAAGTGATGGTCCGCAGGATGATATCAGTGATGCCAGGTCTGGTAGGGGAGACCTAGAGTGCATTTGTCAAGGGTAGAAAAATACATGATGGGGCACTTATTGCGTGCAAAACAGTACAATAGTTAAAGATGAAGAAGAAGAAAGCTGCGATCATTAAATTAGACTTTTAGAAGGCGTATGATCCGGTTAAGTGGAGCTTTGTGGATATAGTGTTATAGAAGATGGGCTTTGGTTGGAGGTGGAGGGAATGGGTGAAGGAATGTGTTGGTACAACTTCTATGCCGATATCGATAAACAACTCACTAATATAACCATTTAAGATGGAGATGAGTTTGAGACAAGGTGACCCATTGTCTCCATTTTTGTTTGTACTTGTTGATGTCTTGCATAGGATGGTTGGGGAGGCAGTCAGAAACAGACGTATTTCACCATTACTGGTTGGTAAGGATAATATAGAGTTATCACATATCTAGTTTGCATATGACACTATATTGTTCTGTCCGCCGGAGGAGGAGACCATTAGAAACTATGTCAGGTTGCTAAGATGTTTTGAGATGATGTCGGGGTTAAGTATCAACTTCGATAAGTCAAGTTTGATCCCAATCAATTGTGACCAGCCGTGGACCTACAATATGTGCAACCTATTGGGTTGTAAGGAGGCTAATCTTGCAGTCAAATATCTTGGTATTTTCTTAAAAGCAAACCCAAGACAAGTGAGCAGTTTGAAACCAATAATTGATAAAGTAGAGGAGAAGCTTAGCTTGTGGAAGGCAAATGTGCTCAATAAAGCGGGTAAGTTAGTCCTTATTAAAGTAGTACTGAATAGCTTGCCGGTATACTATTTGAGCCTCTATAAGATGCCGAAAGCAGTAACAGACAAGTTGATTTCGTTGCAGAGAAAATTTTTATGGAGCAAGGAGGAAGGCAGGAATGGTTTGCCATTGATCAAGTGGGAAGTGGTTCAGGCTCCTAAAAAGTTAGGAGGATTGGGGGTGGGTGATGCCGTGGTAAAGAATACAACCTTCCTTTTCAAGTGGTGGTGGCGATTTTGAAAAGAGGAGTGTCACCTATGGAAGATTATATATGCTCTTTTCATAACTTGCTTAATGTGATGCTATCATCTCAAAAACTGCCTAGTACACGGGGTCCCTGGAAGGATATCTGCCAGTTGCAGTTCAAAGATCGTAATGTGAAAGATAAGATGATTACTAGTTTGTCTATGGAGGTGGGTGATGGAAGGAGGACCCGATTCTAGAAGTTATTTGGCTACAAAGCAGTGCATTAAAGATGTGTTTTATGAGGCTCTTTTCTATTTCAAACCAAAGAGGATCTGTCATAGGAGACTGTGGGTTTTGGGACGGGTTAGAGTGGATTTGAAACTTCCAGTGGAGGCAAGTTTTATTCCAATGGGAGTTAGAATTGGTGGATCAATTGCATGAGACCTTAAGGTTTGTGAAGTTAGCTTGTGATACGCAAGATAGAGTTATTTGGAAGTTTTACAAGGAAGGTATTTTTTCAACTAACTCCTTTGTGCAGGTGTTGCTGTAAAAAATACTCCCGAAGGACATCACCAGCTACAATTTCACCAAAACATTATGGAAATGTTTGGTTCTGCCATGAGTGGGGTTATTTGTCTGGTTATTTTGATAGGAAGAGTGAATACCAAAGAAAGATTGCATAGGCTAGGAATTATTAGCCACGATGATAACATGTGTGTATAGTGTAAAAAAGAAGTCGAACATATCTATCACTTGTTTCTTGGTTGTGAGTTTACCTGGTAGGTGTGGTGTGAATGACTACCTGACTCTGGGAGGCTGTGGGCTATTCCGAGTTCACTAAAAGAACATTTTGAGAGTTGGACAGAAGTTGTTAATAGGAAAGAGGAGCGTAACAAGTGGCTCATATGCTTTTTCGCAATTATTTGGAATGTATGGCAAGAAAGGAACAAGAGGATCTTCAATAACAAGGATACTGGAGTGAAAGAGGTGTTTCTCAGATCTTTGAATAGTTATAGAGAACGGTGTAGTTTGGATCTTTTTGGTTGTTGATGGCAATGTCGGAGATAACAATAGGGATTATTTTTATGTTATAAGTCGTTGTATTTATTGTTTGAGACTTTGTTTGTGACTTCGTCGCTCTACTTTATTGTGTTGAGCTCACTTGTTAAAAAAAACCAATTAGAATTAAATTTGTATCAAGAATAAAAAATGAGAAAAATTGGGAAAAAAACACAAAAAAAAGTAAAAATAAATAATAAGGAGGGAAACTTGTTATAATTTTTTATAGGGTTAAGTACTTTTTTTGTCCCTAAGATCTTGGGTCAAAATCAAAATCGCCCCCGATCTTTTTTTCGTATTAAAATCATTCTCAATATTACAAAATGTTATAAAATCATCCTTTTATCCATAAACAATTTTTTTCAGACAATTTTGCCCTTAAAAAAACCCTTTTTCCCTCCCCCACTAACCCCCAACCCCCAACCCTCTTTATCATCATCACCGAGCCTATTTCTCTCTTTCTTTCTCCAAACTCCTGCTCTGCCTCACCAAATCATTAAAACCAAACTTTTCCTTCTCTTCACTCTCTATGATTCAGAAACGCATAAAATATTGTAACTTTGATGGAACAGGATTTAGCAGCTGAAGAAACTCGATCTGGGTTTGAATGGGAGCACGATTATGCAAAAATTTCTTATTTATTTTTTTCCTCTGAAATTTGGGTAAGCGAGAGAAAGGAATGAGAAGAAGATTTTTGTTTCTGGTTCGCTCTCTTTGGGGGTGATGATGAAGCACCGCAGCAATTTTGCATTAGAGCGATTATCAGCGTCTGATTTAAGATGGCGTTGGGATGGGTGAGAGGAAAAGTGGAATTGGAGTGGGAAGCATTGTGATAAGACGAGGGGTGTTCAATAGGAGGCCCTCAAATTCATCCTTGTCCAGAAATCAAAGGTGGTGGGCGGCAGTTTCGAGAGATCAGAGGGTGCGGGTTTGGGATCGAGTTTTGGAAAAGGGAGAGGCGGTGCTTGTAGTGGCTGCTGGCTTTCGACAGACGGCGACGGTGGGTGACAGTTGGAAGGAAGAGGAAGAAGAAAAGAAAGGGAGGAAGACGGAGGGTAGAATCGGTGCACTGAAGGCGGCGGCGGCCAGAGGTTGATGGCAGTAGATTCCTGCACTATCACTTTCTTCCTTCTCTGTTCGTTCTTCTTTTTTTTATATTTCTTTTAATTTTTGAAAAACATAACCATCATTTCTTTTTTGTTTTTAAATTTCTGTTGTTTTTTATTTTGAATCTTAAGTTGTGATTGATGATTGTTAAATTGTTGTTAAATTTAAAATTTTTGTTGTTCATTTATTTTGTGGATGTTGCTATTGCTGTTGATTCATTTTATTGTTACTGTTGCTGAATTTACTGAAATTGCTGAATTTGGTTGTTGCTGTTGCTGGATTTAGTTTGTGGCTGAGTGATAGTGATTTAGAGAGAAAGAAGGTGTGACAGTTATGGTGGCAATGGTAACGGGATGAGAAAAGAGAAAGGGAGAGGAAGAGAGATGCGTAGCAATGATGATGATGCAGAGAAGTTAGTGGTGAGGGTAAGAAGGATTTTTTTTATTTTTGTTTAAGAGTAAAATTGTCCAAAAAATAATGTTTATAGACAAAAAGACGATTTTATAACATTTTGTAACATTGAGGATGATTTTAATACGAAAAAAAAGTCGAAAACGATTTCAATTTTGACCCAAAACCTTAGAAATGAAAAAAAATACTTAACCCTTATTTTATACTTCAAACATTGTTTTTTTTTTTGGTTTTCTCTCCAAACTCTTACTTTACCAGAACTTTAATAATTTGTAAACATATAAAGATTTTATACACTTGATATATTTAATGAAAATTTTCTATTCAATTAATGATTAAATTAATAAAATTAAATGTATATAAAAATCAATTAAATAAATACATGGATACTTCTTTTACGGTAAATAAACCCCCAATAATATTTAGTGCTTTTTAACAATCTTTGATTAAAACTATTTTTAAATACAAATTTATTATAAACCCTAATAGTTAGGTGAAATTAAAGCATACATAATGCTTATAAAATAATTGAAGAATTCATCTCTGTTCATATTCTAGTGGGATGGGGTTTGACATGGATCTTGACCCTCTTTGATGAAACATTCCTTGTAGTCATTATTTGGCCCCCACTATTCTCTCAACCTTCCTTAAAATCCTTAAATATTTTGATGACGCCCTTTGAAAGCTGTTCCTTTTCTTGTCCTCTTGTGAGCTAATAATATTTTAGCATTATTATTCTTCTCTCTTTCTCACTCAATCTCCTTTAATAAGAGAAACCCTATACTATTTCTTTTACTTTGTCTACAGCTGTGTGATGTTTTATATACACCATAGGAATATCTTTTAGACTTTCACCAATTAATTAAGGACAACCTTTAAGCATACACATGTATAATGCGGCAATTTTCTAAAATTTCTTCTAGCATCGTCACTGCCTCCAATTCTTGCTTTATTTAATAACCTAATTGTATGTAACTATTGACAATTTAATATTTAAGGGTGTAATGGTTGTTAATTATTAATTAATTGATAGATCTTTAACTAATTTAATCTTCCTATCAAAATTTAAGTTAATAAAAAGAAACATATAAATTGTTATATCAATCTTTAAGATATCCTTTCATACAAGTTTTTTTTTTTAGGTTTGCATAAATTTACTTCTTTTTTATTTTACCTAATGCGAACTTTTCTTTTTCTTTTGGGGTTTAGTAATGATTATTAAACTTTAAACTTTAAACCAATTTAGATTAGTTCAGTAGTTAACTCACTAGTATAAGTAAATATCAGGGGTTCGAATCTCGCTTTGTGCATGTAACAACTCATTGGCCAACGACAAATTCTTAAATAGAGTTCCGATCCGTAACGGATTAATTCTTGACTTAGCGAGTTAAACAATATCATGAAAAACTAAAAAAAAAAAAAGAACTTTTGACTTTTACGTCATAAAAATTTTAATATTATATTATGGAAGTATTTTTTTTAAAAAAATAATTAATAAAAAATATACATAAATAATTATATTTTTAATAGTTTAAAAATAGCAAAAAGTATAACTTAATAACTGGAGTACTAGTATGAATATATTTTATGATTCTATTTATGGATTTAATTGTCATTATTAGAAAGCAATCTCTTACATGTATATATAATAAGGTTAAGCTAAGATTTCATCACCTTCGTCAAAATACTAATGTGGTAATTAATCAACGTGTCTTAATAATATGGATATATGTATCATGAAACTGCCTCCATATGAAGTAATCATATCCTCTTAATCATTATCTAACCATGATTTCAACTAAAAATTATTATAGGTACAGTTTGAACAAGAAGTTGTAATATATACATTCTTCTCGATCTTATGATTAAAATAAGCTAATCTATGATTAAGAGGATGTTAATTGTTACCAAATGCTGATTAGTTTCTGGCTACCACCATACTGCACACAGTGACCTCATCTGTACGTCATTATTATCATCTTATACACTAAAAAAAAATAATGCTTATTAGTTTATTTTCTCTACCCATTCATTTTATAAATATTGATGTATATTTATTGGATAAATTATAAAAGGCAATGACACTGTAGGACCATTCATTTATAAGTAATGATGAAAATATGAAGTAGACATAACATTAATTGGACCTACACATTACATTCCTTTCCTCACTAGCAATTATTGCTAATATCATATTTATAGATATATTCAAATAAGCATGAAACACCTTTCATATATTATAAAATCAAACAGAGACGGAGCTATTTTCTTTTCCTCCATGGCTGTTCTGACAATCTCATAAGTTGTTGGGCTATTGGTAAACAACTGTCAGATTTTTATTTTTTGGTTGGTATAAATTGGAACTTTTAAATTTGTAATTAAAGTTATCAATTATTTTGTTAAAGCTGTTTGGTGTTGTATGTAAAGCATACAGCTATATATCAGACTCATGTTACGTTATATTTTAAAGAATTTATGGTCATATATGAGTTCTTAAGAAAGATACACTTATATGAAAAATGTTGAAAGCCAAAAACTTGAATTGAGTTCAGTTAATAATATATATATATATAATTTTTTACTATTTTTTATCAAAAGTTTCATCCACATGCTATTAGGGAATATAATCTGCCTTCGATGCTCTGTCTATATTTTAGAGTGAATCAAATTCTTTCTATTTTAAAATGGACTTAATTTTGAAATTGTTATTTTGGTCATGAGATTTTTTTTTTGGTCATTAGATTTAATATTTGTTGTTTTTTCAATCATTGGATGTGGTCATGTAGATAGTATACACAGGGGTATTTTTTTTTTTCCTTTTGGAGTTCGGAAATTTTATGTTTTTTTTTGTTGTTGTTGGTATTGGGAAATTTTATGTTTTATTATATTGAGTAAGGGTTCCAATCTGCTGTTGCTTGACCCATCAAAAATAATATAATTTTACTACCCAAAAAAGGTCCAAATATATAGAGACAAGTTTGATTGATGATCCAAATATAACTAATGGTTTTTTTTTACTTTTTTGTCCTTTTCTTTCTTGAAGAAGAAATTAGTTTTGGACGGATTGAAGGAAATTTATATTGACAACAATTCCAAAGAATTTCCATAACGGTTGATGTGCTATATTAGCCCAATAAGGCCCAATTTGAAGAACTTGAATGTGATCAATCAATTTGAGTTTGGGCCAAGTTAGTCCAGAGTCATGGCTCAGCTTTTCATTTTCTTACATATTCCGAGGTTTTTTGTATCAGCTTTTAGACAGCACGCCTAACAAAACGCTGTAAAAGAAGATTAATAAATAAAACGGGCCAACAAGAATTAGACCCTTTTGCGGTAAAAATGATCAGGGCTCTATACGAAATAGGGTACACATCCCAAGAAAAAAGAAATGTTAGATCCAGATACAAAAAAAAAAAAAAGTTGTTGAGTGGTCAATTCACTCATTTGTTTAAACAAATTTTGAAAGTTCGGATCCCATCTTATATATGCAGCAATTCATTAGTCAATCGCAAAGAGCTCAAATCAATAACGAATTAGTCTTTGACCGTATATATTCTTAAAACACGTATTAAACATACTACTTGCTATTCTTTTGAAAAAGAAGGGAGATAAACTCAATTTTTTTACAATATCTGGGGTAAAATTAAAATAATTTAAAAATTAGTGATAAATTCAAAAACTTTAGAAAATGTTTAAGGTGAAAACTGTACTTTAGCAATTTAGCCTATTATAAATAAAACCGCGTAAATATAAAGGTATATATTTATTCACATATTAAAGACATGAGAAAAACATATAGGTAGTTCTCTAAAGATACGAAATAACATAAGACATAATTATGAAACCCCACTCTTTCATGAGGGGTCATTCTTGAGGGGACAAGACATTAGACACACCACTTCATTCTCTTTTTAGAAGCATTTGCTAATATACAAATGGGACCAACTTATCCACCATGCAAAGCTCTCCCACTTAGTTTTCAAACAACCTCATAACTTTGAACACAGGTCAATTTTAATCCTTGTGATACAATGTTACATATATCCACATTACTTAGCACTATCTAAACATAACAATCATGCTCTACGTACAAGCTTCTTTTAACTAGTATTATTGTCGTGAATCAACTTATCTTTTTCGGCTTACGTGAATTTGTTCAAATTGTTTTCATTTTTTATTTTCTTTATATAGAAATTTCTTATTCTAAATACTTTGATAGAAAAAATTATGATATTATATAATAAAATTACTTGTCTCAAACGTTTAATTTATTGAGTAGAAATATATAAATATTTATACGGGTAAAGCATACGTTCTATTCCTAATATTTATAATTTTTTTTAAAAATATTCTTAATGTTTAATTTTATTTAATTTTGTCTCTAATATTTTTTATTTATGTCAAAATTATTCCTAAAAGCTTTTAATTTTGTTCTTAATATTTTATATAGAATTGATGTCTAGGAATAATTTAGACACAAGTAAAAAACATTAAAAACAAAATTGAATAAAACTAAATGTTAGGAGTATTTTTGACAAAAATCGCAAACGTTAAAGACAAAAAGCATACTATACTTTTTTTATATCTTATTTTATACTCGTCAAGAAATACTTTCATATTTTTTAAAATAATTATGTTATGTGTATACTAAAATTAGCCATTAAAATCAGCTACCAGTATTAAATACACATGAAAATATAAAATATATATTAAAAATGAGTTAACTTACACATATATTCATACACAAATATATAGTAGCTAATTTTAGTGTACAAATAGTATTTTTATTTTTCAAAAACATAACTAATGCATTTTTTAATGTCACTCCACTTTTATTAATATAAAGTATATAATGTTTAAGTAAATTTTTAAGGGTGAACGATTATGAATGATCTTCAACATATTTTAAAAACATAGCACAAAAAAAAAAAACTCAAATCTAAAAGAGTTTATATTGGAAAGTTTGGTAGCCGCTAATCCCATTTAGAGCAAGGTAGGAACACTGTGATACAACCTACAAGCCTAGTAACATATTTTATTTTTCAACATTGTCCCACACATTAAATTGTCTTAAGGACCCTCTTTCTTTATTATCTATCTCGACCTATAATATTATTCTATTTGTGTCACACTATTCATTTTACCCCCAACAAAAAACACAAAGATGGAACTCACTTTGAGAGTGTTCAAAGCATGTCTCTTACTCCATATGACTGCAATCATCACCTAAAAGAGAATAGACTTTTTCTGGTACTTGAATTGAATTCAAGATTCGGGTATTCGAGTATTTAATTCAACAAGGTCCCACGATAGAAACGGTGGGCTGAAAGGTTTTTCCACCTAAATCGGATTTAACTGTATGTATGTATAGATATTAGACATGATGATGATCACATGAATTTCAGTTCTGAAGTGTATCAAACAAGTTCTTTACCTCCATTGAAATAGTTAATTTAAACTTGTGGAACTTAGGTTTACTTGTGTTAAATAATATAATTATTTTTGTATCACCTTCTATCAATTTAAACTTTTAAAAAATTCAGCATAAAGTTAATAATAAAGTAAAAAATATTTATGAAAAAAATTTACTCAAACTCAAAAAATCTCTTGTATGAGAGAATAATAGAGTATTTTAAAGATGTAAATTTTTTTGTGTATAATCTTTTGTAAATTTAATTTTTTTTTAAAAAACGAATAATTTTATAACAACTTGAATCTTAAAATTTACTTCACAAATTTGATTAGAATCTAAATTCAACTTATTATTATAGGAATTTACAAGTTAACACAAGATTTTGATAAGGTAACCTTTAACTTGTTTAGTTTATTCAATGCTTTTAATTCCAATTGATGAGCCAAAAATTAAATAAATATATATTAAGGTATAATTGTTTTGGCAACAAAAATGAAGGGAAATTTTTTACATGTAAAATTATATAAATCTTATCTATCAAAATGTGTATCACGTTTTACCCCAACTAAACATACACTATATAAGTTTGTGCTTTGCAACAAAAAAATAACTGATTTTGTATGACTAGATGACCAACTAACTTCACAAGTAGTGCATTACTAATGAGTAATGACATTATATTGTTTCTTTCTTACTTTCTTCTGATCCATCTTGTCATCCATCCTTTCAACTATATAATTAAAGTTTATGATAGGCTATATGCTAGATCATAATCCATTAAAGTTTTGTTGAGAATTGTTAATGTTGGAACATAAATTAAAGAAGCCGACAAACTCATTTCATGCTGGATTCTGCATTTTGATATTTGTGGCCTAAATATATAGATGACCAAGTCACCCATTTGGTTTACTTCTTACACAATATCATCGTGTATATCTGGATTAGCTTACTTCAATGGAGTTAACTTTTTTTTGGTCATTATAAAATTAAAAAAAATTACAATTTTGTAGAGATTTTATAAATAGTCAATGTTAAATAATTTTTTTAAATTTTATATTTTAAATTTTAAATCTTAAATTATAATTTTAAAATTTAATTTTTTAAAAAAAATAATTTTACAATAAAAAATTTATTAACGTTAACTATTAAAAAATTAATTTTTTATATTTCTTTATATTTAAAACTTAAATCTTTAAATAAAAGCTTTCTTTTTTAATCTGTATAAACACTTATTCATTGAACCTTAATATTATAATACATTTTAAGTGTTCTAAAAATTCAAATTTTCACTGATTTTTGTCTTAATTTCAATCATATCTCATGAATTTTTAGAACATTTATATAGATAGAAAGTAACCCAATATTACATGAATCATCCAAAACAAAAATGTTACTTGAATGTTTTTATGTATATATCTATGTAAATCGAATTACATGGAACACTATATTTAAACATAAATTGTGACACTAAATCAAATCTTAGTTAATTCGATTTACTACTGGACCATATATATAGTAACTCTCATGCTACCTTAAAAGCGCTATACTTTATATTAGCTTTTTTAACATCAAAAGTCTCGGTAACGATTCTTTAAATACTAATGAGTCAAATGATAATTTTTAATAAATTTTTAGAAATCGTTTATTGTTCCATTTTAAATTTATAAGCGCATAAAAACGTAAATTTTTAGATTTGTTAATTCAAATGGGATATTTCTTTATTGACATTTATGTTTTAAAGTTAATATAATTAACTTAAAAGTAATAAAGGTCAAGCTGGTAGATGGAAGATATCAATAATCCATAGTTTGGATAAGTTCCGATAAAATTGTTGAGGAAGACGCCGTACGACATGTATTAAGAGTGGCGTAATAAGCAGGTATGGCGTAATAAGAGTGGTCTTCATAGGGCGCACAGAGGACAATAAAAAAAGATGGCGCGTGGAGCACAATAAGAGTGTAGATGGAACAGCTAAAACAGATGCAGATTGAACTGCTGAAATAGAATGCAGCAGATAAACAGAATTAAGCTTATCTTATCTATAATATATATATATATATAGTGCAGTAATAAAAACTTATTCGATGTAGTGTTAGTGTGTTACCATAATTAATTCCAATTATTATTAAAATGTGTGAATTGAATTCAATAAATTTAATTTATATAGATATATGCATAAAGACCTTTACATAAGGTATTTTATTTTGGATGATTCATATAATGTTGAATTGTTTTTTTTTGTTTATACAAGTGTTTTACCCTTTAGAAATATTTTCTCAAAATTAAGCTCAATGTTAACACAATTGTATAAGGCTAATAATGGCTCAAAAAGCTTGGAGAGATAATGTATGTTCAATGCCATAATAAATCCACGCTAAGTTCTCAAAAGGTGAATCCTGCTATAGTGTAGAGTTGATTAATTAGATTATGTCTGCTCAATCTTTTTTTTCTCTTGTTATCTTGTAATAATGATTTATAATTTTAATATTTTATTCACCTTTTGTAGAGGTTGGTCTACTTATTCACTCCCACTGAATATTGTTCTAAAACTGTACTTATGATGCAAGTTCTGTTAATTATCATTGTCCTAGTCTTTTCTTATTTTCCCAGTTAAATGTTAATTAATGATAAATTATATTTTGTGTGTCAATAATGATCATTAGAGAAAGTAAAATAGAAAAAGAGCTTTAAGAAACAACACTTAATATACACTATTAAACAATAAAGATTTGAACCTAGAATAGTGAGTTAATCACTAGTAAATACATAATATTATATAATTATAAATATTATATACATAAAATTATAAATATTAAATTAAATAAAATAATTTTAATTTGCATTGTTGTTTGCGTAGCATTATTAGCAATTAAAATTGCATAAATGAATCAACTATTCAACCTCAAGAGAAATCCATGAACACAACTACCCTTATTATTATTAATAAAGTGTCTATATTAATTGGTCATTATATTAATTGATATAAATATAAGACTAGTTGATAAAAGAAGAATTGTGCACTAAAATATTTTCATTTTAATTATATACAGTAAATTATTATTATTATTATTCCATAGTGACAACTAACCAACAAAATGGCCTAAACAGTAAGTGGATAAAGCAATTTGCAAGAGCTCCATTACCACACAAGCTGTGAAAACAACGTTTTCATATTTTCACGGGTTAACTTATCATTGAAAGCGAAAGAAAAAGATTGGTATATGAATAATAGAGACATAACGAAAAGTAAAAGCATAAAAATATGAAAAAAGAAAAAGAGAATGTCTTATGTATAAATAAAGTACCAAATTATTTGGCATATGTCTTTTCAAATGGCTACGTGTGTCTCTGATAAGGACTTTGAATCTTCACCTTCCCAACATATGTATGTGCATGCAAGCCCTCATGTAGTAGAACTAATAATATACGATAATAAATTCAAAAAAATTTCAAATGTATAAAAAATATCGCTATTTTATTAATCTTAGTTGTTAATTTTAATTAATATATATTATATATATTTTTATAATTAAAATCAGCGTCTAAAATCACTTAAATACTAGTATTTTTAGATTACTTAAAATTCTTTCAATAATTTGACAGTAATTATTAAAATTCACAAAAAAAAAATTGTAACTATTAAGTGTTCATAAGCAATATTTCTGGTAAAAATTTAAGCTGTTAATTCTAAGGATGCTATAATGAAATATTTTTAAAAGCTTTATTTTATAATGATTTATAGTATTCTAAAAATTTCGATAGGTCCTAGAATATCTTAAAAAATAAAAATAATTTCAAATATTTTTAAAAGATTCTGAAATATCCTAAACCATTAAAAAGAATGTGAATAATGGTAAAGTATTCCATAAATATATAGAATTAATTATATCAAAAAATTTAGTATGTAGATATATAGAATAGATATTTTATATTGAGTTATGAACAATCAATTATTGAAAAAATGGAAGACTACTCTATATAGACCAAGAATCATAAATAAAATTTATGTGCAGGTTACTTTTAACATACCACTTGGGTAGTAACGTGTTTTCTCCACTAAAGTTTCATTTCTTTTGTATCTTCTCTTGTTTCTCTCTTATTATTTGCATTCATATAAATAATTGTTGAGGGTTAAACTAATATGTTCTTAGCTCAAACAGTTAAATGAGTCTAAGTGCTTGAAAATAGTATTGCAATGTGTCCAAAATTATTATTTTAATATTATTCAATTATTTCAGTAATAATTAAAAATATAAAATAAAATAAAAAATAATTAAAAATAATTTTAAATTGTTAAATTTATTTATGTTTTCTTCTAAATATTTTTGTTCGTTTCTCATTTTTGTGAATGCTCCCTGTTATTAGATTTTGATTCGACAACTCGACGAAGGAAATTATAAATTTGACCAGTTTGACTTTATTTGCCTTTATAAACAGAGTACTTAATTTGGCCATGGTATTTCTATTTTCAATGAATATCATCTCTATTTTTTTTTCCGTGATACTACTTTTTCTATATATTTTAATAAAAAAATACATAAACTCATGCAAGAATATTTTTTAAATTTATATAAATTTTTACATAAATGTTTTTTTATTTTTGTCTTATATCAATTCTTTTGAGAGTTTTTATGAGAATCGAATTTTAGATTTTTTTATTATATATGATATTTATCGATTTTTCCAAAAATTTTAACCGATAAAAAGAGTTGAATATATACATAAATAATTATATATATAATATTTTCAATTATTGTTTAAAGTATCTACAAATACTAATGTTATCAATAATTGTGAATAATGCAAACTATAATAATTATTATTCTCCGCATACGTTTCATATAATCATATCCAATGCAGAAGTTTAGTGAAAATTTACGTACAGTTGTATTTATGTGAAATTAATAATTAAGAATCGTTAGATGATGATTTAGTTAAACTTATCAAATTATCTAACGATTCTTAAATATTAACTTCAGATAAAGATAACTGCATGAGCGTTTCTACCGTATTGTTTAATTTTCTTCTCGCTTAATAATATTTCTGCAATATTTTAATCATACCAAAGGTTGCACTAAGCATAGTACTAATAATATATCCCTTTGCCAAGAAAGACATAACAAAAGTTACTCATATGTATCATCATATCAAATTAATTTTGCAGCATATGATGAATGATGATGAAGATCTTGTTGTGTTGTCGGTTTAATGAGGATCAGAATATGTGTCGGTGAGGTTTAAGTTTCCACCATACGAAATTGGACATGGAAACTGTAGATTGAGAAACAGGAACAGTGAAATTGAAAATATTTAAACAAGACTCATCATGTGGCCATCTTTAATTTCGTTGATATATTGATAATTAAGAAAATGATGTGCATATATATATATATATATAAATATATGCACTTGCAACACGCTTTGAAGATAATTGAGATTGTGCTGATAATGTAATATCAATTTTTTCAACCTCAATAATAATCATAGCACAAGTATAAAGTTAAAATACTAATGTCATCTTCCATGGATATATATGCTAGTCATTATATCCACCAATATAATAATGAATTGCACTAGAAAATTGTTTTTCATCACTAGCTTCAATTTCCTTTTTTAATAATCAACTGTATATTATCTTCCCACTCATTTTAGTTTTTATCTGCCACTACTTTTAATTTTTGTTTAAAAATGTACCAAAATTAATAATGACAAAGAAAAGAACACTTATTAAGAATCTTTTTATATTTTAGCCTCAAGTGAAGAGATTTTTTTTTCAGTGCTAGGGTTTTGTGTTGTGTTATAGCGATGTTAATTTCTTTTTTTCTAATAATAATTTCTGCATTGAGATGTGAGTCTTAAATCATCACGTTCAAGAATAATACTGTCAAAATGACTTAATAATTAGATTAATATTAATGTGGACCAGAGATAAATTTGGACCACTTTTCACATAGATCTAAGAGTTTACAGATTGCATAATAGAAGAAGCTACCTCAAGATAAAAGTACTCATGTTAGCTTAGCTTACAATGTCTCCCGTGATAAAAACTACTTTCTTCCAAAACTTAAAATTGATGAAAAAAATATGTAAATAATTTATCTCTAATATGTAATTATACAAAAGAGTCTTTTTTCTTTTTTTGGAATTTGCATAATTTGTGAATAGGATTTTTTTTGTGTTGGTCTAATGTTAAAAAAATTTTAGTATCAACAAAGATCGAATTCTAAATCTTTATGTTTTAGAAATACCGATATTATTATGATATAAAACTATTTTTCTCAAAATAATAGAATAACACTAACAAGTTACACCTTCCAAAATGTTTCTTAACTTCCATTTTTTATTTTTAATCAAGTACTTTAATTTATTAGACCAAATATTATAATTATATAATCAATGAGGCTTAAATGTTTTTATATTCAATAAGAGACTGTAATTAAGATATTAAGCCCACAAAAATGTCTAAGTTATTGTTTCTGATAAACTAAAACTAAATCATTTTTAACTTGGTTAAAGGTCCATGCAATTGCATAGCATATGATGCATGGGTCAGGTATGCATGAGAACTGGTAAAACAGAAGTTCAGGACTCCTCAATTATATTAAAAAACATCATTGCACGAATTTGAAGGAATTCAATTAAGCGCCTAATGTGGTAAAAGCTTATTCCAAATTCCAAAATTTCAAAAGTATATGTATATTTTCTGCCTTATAAATTAATCAAAGTTACATCTTAATTCAAATGCTTTTGATTCTTGTGCAAATATAATAGCGGGAAAAAAAATATTGCATTACCTTTAACC
This sequence comes from Arachis duranensis, assembly GCF_000817695.3. NCBI lineage: Eukaryota > Viridiplantae > Streptophyta > Magnoliopsida > Fabales > Fabaceae > Arachis > Arachis duranensis. The sequence continues at coordinate 35,612,245 of NC_029779.3, read as the reverse complement.
ATATGACCATATTATTATATATGTCACAAATAGCAAGATGGTCAACAAAATATTCTATTTTTTTTTAACTAACTTTGTTCTGGATCTCTTTGAGCCAATTAGAGTTGAACCTAATATTATTATTAATATAGTAAATAATATGGAAATATCTAATTTTGAGGCAAAATCCAAGCTTGTTAACGAGGTGGCCATGATGATTTCTCTCATGGATTCTTTCAAATGTCCCTCCATGTTTGTGCTTCCACTGACAATATTCTTCCCTGCCACCCCTGAGAGGAAGCAATGATACTAAGGACCACATCATTGGTACAGAATTTTAATTAACTTTGCCTTAAAAAGATGTTAATCTCTTTAATTACTATCAAATATCAATTATCAATTACCATTACCAATGTCCTACTTAGGATGTTGGATTTTGACTTTAATTAACTACATTGTAAAGATCAATTTGTTGCCTTTCCTTTTTAGTTCCACGAGCCACATCAAGTTGTATAGTTGTATGAACATCCTAAAAGAAATAATAGATACTCGTATCGTAGTACTTCAATTATTCCGAGCCCCAGTCTAGGAGTAAGGGGAACACGGTTTTGCGCTTAATTTCATGCTTCTATCGTGTATGATTATTTTAGGTGGAAACTCAGGTGCAGTCGACTTCACATGAAGTTGATTATTTTAAATTTAAAAATTTGAAATGATAGAGAATTATTAAAATTTATTATTTTTTATTATTAATGTTTAAAAATATAGACTAAAATATATTTTTAAATTGAATTGATGATTAAAAATAATGATTAAAAACAATAAATTCTAATAATTTTTTAACATTTTTGTATAAGTATTTGATTTTTTGAATTTATTTGTTATGTACTGTTTAGTATAAACTTTCTTTAGATAAACAACGAATAAAAACTGGTCACCAAATTAATTAATACGTATACAAGTAGTTGTTTTCATCTTTTGTATATATTAGTACATTATTGAATATTTAGATAATTTTATATGAAAATTTATATTGACCCTAAGTAAAAAATAGATCATTTTTAATAAAAGAAAAAGAATAATACTGTACATTTATTAATGCTTATGGTACAAATCATTATCTTCATTCTTATGGACCAAATTGTTGTATTCTTATGATGCTGATATGCGCAGTATTATGAAATTATTGTCAGAATTCCTCGATTGCTGGAGATTCTTATATATATGGTAAATATTCGATGCAAAGTTTCGTAACCCGCTACGGGGCATGATGAAAACATGAACTAGGCTGACAGGTGATTAATTATGGTTTTCTACAGTTAAAGACTAATTCAACCTGAAAGAATTGCATAAATTAAATATCTAACCCACCTCTTAATTTCTGTTTGATAAAGATTTTGGGACAGAAAAGAAACGTAATTATATTCATATTTATTTTTTTTTATCTCTACTTTCATTATCTTTAACTTTTCAGTATATGAGAATAATTTAATTTTTATATATTACCAATGTGACAATGTAAAAGAAATTTTCATAAATTATTAATGGTATTATCACATGAGTAAAAGTAATAAAATTTTAAATTTATTATTTAAAAGATTATCTAAATGTATGAATATAATTAAATAATTATGTACAATATTTTAAAATCTGCAAACCTGACCTTAGATACATGACCGTACCACTTGTAGGCATTTTCTTCTAAAATAGAGAAATGTTAGGTATCCTAGTTTCACTTTAGAAATTTAAGAAAAAAACGAAAAACAAAAGAAGATTGAGGTAAAGCTGCATTTACCACTGTCCAGCATACAGGAGAATTTATGAAATTAATGTTAATCAATTCTGTCCTAACTGAGCATTTTGATTGCACTAATTTGGTAGTTGGGACATGCTTCATTTTTCAAATCAAAGGTCTATAATAACATCTTAATTTATTAATTAATTTCTTATTATTCTCATTTATGTGTCATTAATGCTTTACAATGCCAGAAAAATGTATTTTAACGTCAAAATTATTGTAAAATTATTTTAACAATAATTACCATCGAATTTTATATCAGAGTATTTTACACAGAATTAAAAAAAGTCGTTATCACAAAAATTTACTGTCAGATTTCAGTTTTTAACTCTAAGTTTGACATTAAAATAAGGCATAAAATTGGCATGTAACATTATTGTCGAATTTGTCGTTGGATCATATAAATCAATTGTATCAAACGTATTGTTTAACTTATTAATGACTTGCGCATTACCATTGGAATTATCCTGTCAGTAAATCTAATGTAAATGAACACCAAGGTTGCCAATTCTTGAATTCAAACGACCCAAAGCATCTATTACTTTGCAAGGCACAACTAATTACTACAAAAAAATGTTGAATACCGTCAAATTTATCGTCGGATTTAGCGTTGTAGAGTAGCGGCAGATTTATTGTTGAATTTATCGACAGTAACTACATCGAATTCGTAAGATTTTTTAATTACTAGCAAATTCTATTTTTCGACAGTAAATCTGTCGGTAATTTTTGAAGGAAAAATAAATTAAATTGGCGCGTCATTTACCATCGGTTCACCGTCGGATTAATTCGACTGTAACTCAATTTAGTGAAACGATGTGTTTTGGTGACTCGCAATGATTTACCGTTGGAAGTTTTCGACAGTAAATCCGACAGTAAAGGTGGCGTAAATGCAAATCACGAACCCCTTCCCCTTATTTGACACCACCACCATCCCTCTCTCTCTCTCGCGTTCCAGCTGCTGCCGCCGAGACCACCACTGTCGCCACCCCCTCTCCATCGCCGTCAACCCCACTGCCGACGCCTCCTTCTTCTCCTTCTTCCCCCTCCCTCTCAGCGCCGCCACGGTTCTTTCCTCCTTCTCCTTTCGCTCTTCTCAGCCCATAGCCTGCATCTCCATGCTCCGGCAGCTCTTGACCGCCACCTCTAGCGCCGGCAACAATCCGATCCTCGTCGCCTTCCTCTCTCCTTCTTCGTCGCTTTCTGCACCCTGCATTCAAGGTTCTTTGTTTGAACTTTTTTTTTCAAATATTATTAGTTAGTTTTAGTTTATTAGATTTGTTTAATTAGTTTAATTTTTTGTTTTAGTGGATTTATGTGGTTAGGATAGTTTAGTTTAGATTTATAAGTTCTAAATTGTTGCTGAAAGTGTCTGAAACTATTTTGAGTTTGATGATTGAATTAATGGAGAAATTGCTGCTGAGTTTACTTGGTTAGTTGTTTGATTGTTCTCATTCATATTGTGCTAATTCCTGTTTTGTTAGTTTTCTATTTTGAATTAATTAGGCTGCTGTCTAATGAATTTATGATCAACGCTACTGATTTTTTGTTTTGTGTTTGATGTTGAATTTTGTGAATTGGTGTTGCACAGTTTACTTGTTAATGCTAAATTATGTTGTTTATGACTTTGGATGTCGAATGTTTGTAAATATGCTTCAAAAAGCTTTTTATTGAAAATTTTGGTCAATCTCTTGAAATCGTTGCTTGTTCTGCACTAGTTTTGATTATTTGCATTGATGGAATTTGATTTGTTTTTCCATTAACCGACATTTTTTAATTTTAAATGTTTGAAGTTTCTTACCTAATATTGCAAGTTTGATACACTTTACCCTATGAAATTTGATTTGTTTAATTTTAGTTTAGGTTTGATTAAAATTTCAATTGTAATTTTAAATCAGTTTCAAAGTTAGTTCAGTTTAGTTTTCTAATCTTAGAGGATTTAGGTTGATTAAGTTAGCTTAGATTCAATACACATTAGGTTTTGAATTGTTGAAGTGTTTAAAATTATTTAATTGTGTAAATTGCTGCGTTGATGACTATTTTGCTGAGATTATTTGATATTTTGATATTTGCAGGCATGTCGACAGGTAGAGGTGCTGCGAATCAGGCTGCTGGTCATGGTCATAACTGTGATCGGTGTAGAGGGAGGATTTCTTCTGGTACCCTCGGCCTCGGGACTTCTGGCTCCCCTTTCTCTACTCCGACCACCCCGTTTGACACCACAGGTTGCGGGTTTAACGGACTAATGCCCCACCACTACCTCCTATCGTATGGTTAAATATTTCGCCAGAGGGCGGCATGGGATAAGTATCAAGTTGAGTCTTATATATTTCCTATTTATAGTTATCGTTGAAAGTGCCTGAAAATTGATTCTAGTTTAGCGGATTCAGGTTTAAATGCTGGTTAGTGTTTTTAAGTTTCAATGATTCTGGTTAACTTTGTTGCCGAAAGTTCCTCATTCACAACAATTTACAAATCATTTCCAAACCAATTTCACATAATTAATCAAAATAAGAATTTTCAACCAAATTATTATAATAATCATCCAATCAACTACCATACATAACTATACTCAAATCAATCATAATTTCAGTCATAATCCGAATCAAACTCAACAATTAATCATTCTAAATTATTATAATATTTTTACAATTATTCAATAAGCTTTACAGGCATTCTTAAATCAAAATCTTTAATTTTAAAATGAAATCCCCTATCTCGATCTAGTCAAAGCTCAGTAATTAAATGTATTAAATCCTCTTTTGTTTATTTTCAATTTACACCAGCGGTAGCAACCTTATTGATTTTCAAGCAATGTCAATAGCGACGTCAAGGATCACAGCAACAACAACTTATCTGGCATAAATTGGAATTTAATGCGGAATTGATGTTAAGCAGAATTAAAACAAAATTAGTAGTGGAGTATTATGGTAAATTAAAACAGAACCAAATAATCTCACCACGAGAAATAATGCAGGGTGACACACCAGCAGCTTCGACTGCCTCCTCTAGCAACAGCGACGACGGAACAACACTACGAGGCAACTACAAAATGGCAACGGCGGCGAATCCAATAATCTACCATGGTTTAAGGCTGAGCAAAGGCGCAAAGGAAAATTTTTATAAGCTAGGACAGGGTTAATAATGAATTATTATGGCTAGACAAGGTGCAACAAAATTAGCCTTACTATAGGAACAAGAGAATAGAACCACAACAGCTCCGGTGACCCTCACCGGCAAGGACAAAACTGGCAGTAACTTCAAAGGGGCTGAGATAGCAAACCCTAAGGAACAGAAGCGAGATTTGGAGTAGCAGTGGCACTGGTGGCTCAGAGCAGCAAGGACGCGATGCTGGCTCACCTCCAGCGATGGCGAGCTTTGCTGACAATGACAGTGACAAGAGCAGCGGCAGCAAAGGCCTACGTCGCCTCTTTTTCTCTCTTTTGCAGCTCTTTCTCTCTCTCCCTGCTCCATTCAATGGTGGTGGCTCCTTTGGCTCTATGGGCGACGGCGGTGCGTAGCGTTGGTGATGGGACAGCTCGACGGCGATGGCCAGGCTTCGACGACGAGGAACGACGGTGACTCCTCCCTCTCTTTGCAACCTCCCTTCTGTTCGTCTCTCACTCTCCATCGGATGGCCATTTGACAGTAACGGCGACGCAATTTCAATGACGGTGAAGCCTCTCTTTCGCCGACACGGTTGGACATAGACACGACGACAAATAACTCTCCTTCCTCTTCTCTTGTTCTTCTTCTTCTCCCTCGTTTTCCCTTCTCCGTTTTTCCTTTTTTCTCTTTCTCTTTAGATTAGGGTTTTTGGTGGTATAGGAATTTTAATAAAATAAAATGGTAGAATAGTAATTGAAAACCAAATATAATTATTAATTATCAACTTATCAATTATTTTCAGAAGAATACTCTAATTTAAAAATTAGAGATAATCAAATTTATTTATTTATTTTTATTTATAAAATAAAATTCAAAGTTTCAATATTCAAATTAAACCATATTAAATTCTCATTATTTTTCAATTACTAAATCTTTAAATTTTAAATAAGAAAATATCCAATTATTATAAAAATTATGAGTTCTAATTATATTTAAACTCAAAGTCTCATAACTTTAATTTAATTTCTTTTGGTAAAATAATTTTTCAGAAAATAAAATCTTGGTTAAGTATAATAATTCACAAATAATTCATTATTTAATTTTCAAAAATTCGGGATGTTACATTCTATCCACCTTATGAAAATTTTCGTCCTCGAAAATTGATATAAGATGAAAAAGTTTTACACTAATTTCATTTTCAAACATAAGAAAGAAAAGCAAAAAGATTGACCGGTTTAATTTCAAATATTAGAGAAATCATATCACATGTATACAAAGTAAAAGGTGCAATATAGTGCAAAAGTTATAAAATAGGTTTGATTAGGGATGTCAACGGGGTAAGGCGGGGGCAAAAAATGCCTCCCTGCTCTCCATTCCCACTTCCAGATTTGCTCCCTATTCCCGTCCTTGTTCCCCTCCATGAAGAATATTGCTCCATATGCCCATTTCTCACAGGGTCCCATTTTTCGCAGGGACCTCATTCCCCATCTCCTTTATAGTTCTGAATAATTATTAATTTTCATAGGAATAGAGCTGAAAATATCCATTCTATATAAAAATAATAAGATTTTATATAAAAAGTCTAAACAACAAGATAATGACTTCTTTTAAAATAACGCAGTGGGGGACGCCACGGCGAGCCAGATCACTGAGTAGTGGATGAGGTGAGGGACGCGACAGCAGAGAGGAGAATAAACACGACGATAGAGTTGTGGAAAGGAACACCACAAATATAGAGAACTACGCGGTGAGGGTGATGGAACGGCAAGGGATGATAATACAGTGAGACGGGAGAATTGTGAGGGGGTGGCTGCAGAGAGGTTAGATAGAGTATAGACGATGCTAGGGATCTATAAATTAAAGAAGGGTTATGCAAATTAGAATTAGAAATTTTGGATTTCTCTCTCTCTCTCTCTCTCTCCCCCCTCTCTCTCTCTCTATCTCTCTCTCTCCCTATATATATATATATATATATGGCATGTGAAATGACTAAAAAATATATATGAGAAATAAACTATTAAGAACAATTAAGTAAATTTATGAATTTCAGAGATTAGCAGAGACGGGAGAGGGATCCCCGCTCGAGTCCCCATGCCTGCCTCGGGGGAAATTTGGCCCCCGTCCCCATCCCTGCGAAAAAAATTTCCACATTTGGATTTCCATTTAGGATAATCCCCACAGGGATCCCCGCGTCTTGGGGAGTTTTTCCCATCCCTAGGTTTGATGCAAGTTCAACTTTAGAATTCGGAACTTAACAAATAAGTTTAACGTGCATTTAAAATCTTCAACGAAACTAGGTCACCTCACCTCGTTCTTGCATCTAAGCTAGGATTCTTTGAGAAATTAAATCCAAATCCCACACTTCTAATCAATCACAAGTTCATTAGTTCATGATGCGTCACCTTTTCACATGTCTTGTATGATTTTAAACTTAAAAACTTTCTCAGCCCAATACTTTCTTATCCCATAATCATCTTGCAAATCCATTACTAACACCCATAAATCTAATGTTTACAACATTTTTCCACTGGACTTGAAATTTCGCAACTTCTTGTGATATCGCACATTTTTCAGTTTTTGTCTTTTACGTCCATAAACCGTGTCTGTGAAGAATATAACATATCGTTTGCCGGAATCGCATATAACACCAAACTAATTTGAACTTAAACAAAGGGTACAAAACTTAGAAAGAGAAGAACAAGCGACAAAAACAATGTTTGCATGAATTGGGAAGGGTTCTTAAGATTGCAATTATATATGGACATAGAAAAGCAACGAAATATGCTAGAAGAAGGGTTAAATTGTTTCTTAAAAAGAGAAATCTAAATCAAGGAACTTTGGTAGGAATAACAAAAGTAAAGTCAACGTAATAGGTCGAAACAAGTTTCAAATACAAGTTCACAAGTGAGGGCAACTAAAACCAATGATAACATTTCTGAAAACTCAAAAATCATTTGTGGTGTGAAAATCAATTCAAGATCAAATCAAGAAGTACAAAATTTATAAACAGTGTCAAAGTTGAATGTTCCCAAAGATTCAAGCGACAACTAGGAACATAATCAAGCAAGAATATGTATGAATGACAAGATATGATGGAAAAATATCCAAAACACATTCCAAGAACAGAGATCAGGAATTAAAGATCCCAATGCAATTGATAAAGAAAGAGATAACACTAAGCACGAATAAAGATTGTTGTCAAAATGGAACTAATCTCTAGAACTTAATTTCTAATGTTCCCAAAACCTCGTGATTAGTGTTACTTATTATTTCTATTTCGTCTATGATAACCCATTAGTGTTCCCATATACATAAACCATTAGTGTTAAGTTGGTCAGGCTTAATACCTTGAGGAATACAATGGTATACTAACAGCGTTAATCAACAGACAGTTATGCATATAAAACATAAACTTTCATCACTAGGACAAGTCTTAAGGCATGACAAACACCCAGAGTATGCAGTGAAGCATAGTCAGTCCACTCCCAAGGCTCTAATCAGAATGAACTGCTCTAATACCATACTGTAACGACCAACTTTCAGCACGTCATGATCATACCAAAAGTAAGGAGTTACTGACCTATTTTCTTTTATTATCTGTTTAGTATTGAGCCTTTACATCGATTTCACATTCCAGTTTTAAGAAAATTCCAGTAAATTTTGTTTTTATTCTTTAAAGCCATCTATCAAAGATTTTCAGTTAATAATAAACACATAAATACTATTAATAATAAATTTTATACAAGTAAAATCAAGTGAAACTCAAATACAACACCTACCCCTCTGTATAAAATAAAAACTTAAACAACAAAAGCAAGAGAATTCTATGAAAGCAACTTAACTCATAAATAATTTTATTTATTCGTCCGCGACTTTAAACTAAGTCTTTGAACCTGTGTCACTGAAAGGGTGAGAAATTTTGGGGTGAAAACTAATCACTCGTTGTCAATAGAGGTCAAAAATACCGTAAAAATAAGAATAAATGCACATAGCTCTCTTATTTTTTAAGAATAATTTCATTTATTAAACCTTTAAAATTTTGAGTTCTTACTTTAAATGGTTTAGCAATTTTCTTTCAAATTACATTTCTTTAAAACAATTTTCAGTTACATTAATCAATCCTCAATCACCTCATTTTACAGTTAGATTTAAAACCCAACAAGCACAAGCAAGATACACAATACAAACATAAAAGCAATTCACGCAAGTTAAATAACAGAAAATTTCACAGATAACATAACACAACAATAGAAGGCACACCCAAGCAATTCATACAAATACACATGATGAATGGCTGTTCCTATTCAGGCCGTGAGCTCACTTGTCGGTTTGTTGCTCAATACTCGACAGTGGTCATGAGATAGGCGTTACGTATCGCTGTCCCTACCTCAGCCAATATCCCTTCCATGAGCATTACGTATTGTCATCCTCATGAGAAACCTTCCTTCCGATCTGATGTGGGCGTTACGTATCGTCGTCCCCATTGAGCCTTATTCTTTAGGTCTCAAGTGAGTGTCCCACTGAGCCTCATGCACAATATATTAAGTGAGCGTTATATTTTGCCTTTCTCACGAGATTATACTCAAAATCAAATCATTTAATTCAAATTATTCAATCTCTTTCAGCCGTTTCCTCAATCTTTATTCCTCAAACCTCAATCCTTAATTCTGTAAACCTTTAAACCTTTAAATCTTATTCCTTAATTCCTTAAGCCTTAATCCTTAAACTTTAATTTCTTAACCCTTAAACTTTAATTCTTTAAACCTTAATCCTTAAACTTTAAACCTTAATTAAACCTTAAACTTTAAATCTTAACCCTTAACCGAAGGTAATAGTGCGTAAAACAATATTTTTTGGTGCCAACAACACCATCAGAAGGATCCTCCGATAACCAAGTGATTTTCTGATACGATAATTGACAAACCCCAATTTGACGGTTTATTTTGTATTGAGTTTAGAGTGTTTTGATAACCTTTTGTTACATTTAGCCTATGAATTAGCATGGTTTTGTTATCTTTCCCATATTTGTGCTTAAATGTAAAAACATGCTTTTTAAGCCTTATTTTGATGAATTCTAGTTCTTCTTTGATTCCATAAGATGCCTTGATGTGTTTGCTAGTAATCTCAGGTTGAAATAGGCTAAGCATGGATCAAAGGAAGCAAGGAAGAAAGCATGCAAGTGGAGAGAAGCACAAAAAGCCAAAGAATTGATCTAGGCCATGCACGCGCACGCGCACAAGGCGCTCGCGCGCACATTGCGAAGCAGGCCAGGGACGCGCACGCGTACCGTGCGCGCACGCGTCGATGACGG
>NC_029779.3:35571790-35601112 GCF_000817695.3 Arachis duranensis | reverse complement strand
GGACTTTAATGGGACCATGTACCATGGATGGAACCATCAAAGATGGGAGGAGTCTCAAGGAATTGATCACTCCTATTGGCAACAACCTCCGGACACATATAGGTATAATTTCCATCCTAATGCATGTCAATTTAATGGCTATGATGACTCTTCTTGTGACACTCAACAACCACCATCATATGCCTATGAATCTCATCCTCAACATGAACCTCAACCATTCTCACAAGCCCTTCCACATCAAGCATCTTCCTATGATCCATATCCATCATATGACCAATCATCCATACCATATTTTTATGACCATTTTGAGCAAGAATCCTTAGAATCACCACAACCCTATCAAGATTACTCCCAAGAACCACCTCAATACACACAATCTCCACAACCTTATCAAGAAGAACCACCTTCCTATTATGAATCCCCTCTCCAAAATGATGAACCTTCCTACCCACCACAAGCCCCATTAGATGATTCTCTCACTTTGTTACTTCAAGGACAAGAGGCCATGAAGCGGGATACACTTGAGTTTGTGACCAATTTGACAAAGGTGGTGCACACTTTAGCCCACCAATGTTTGAATATTCAAGGTACTTCCGTGACCACATGTGAAAAGTCAAAAGAAGAGCAAAGCATGAAGGAGAAATGGGAAACCTCGGTGGAGAAGGAGGACTCGAATTATGTGTTGGAACAATTGGAGAAGCCTATGATCATTGAAGAAAGGGAAGAAGTGGTTGAAGAATTAGGAGATGTTGAAAGTCCATGGGAATGTAGCATCATGGAGCCCTCTTTCAAGAAACTTGATATTGATGTTGAAGAGGGTGCGCAACCTCCAAGGCATATCATCGTTGGAGACGTGAAAGAGGCTTATCAAGAGATGGATTCAATCATGGATGAATTTATCTCCATCATGGAATCCTCTCCCATTAAGCTACCAAGAGGAAAATGTTGGCATGGTGTATATTGAAATTGAAGAATATGAAGAGGGTGATCAAGAGATGAACTCATTCATCAATGAATTTCTATCCAAAACTGAATCACCTCTCATTGGACGAGATGAAGTTCTTGAAGACAACACCAAACCACGTAACAAAGGGGATGAGGTTAAATTTGAAGAAGCTTGCGAAGAGGTGGAAACAACTAATGAAGAGCACAAGGAAGTAGACCTTGCATTGTCTAAGTATGGGGAAGCCTCCCGTCCCAAGTTACCATCCAATACAACATTTAAGTGGGTAAAATTTCTATCCCTAAGCTTTACTTTCTCACTTGAATATGGTTTAATTGAAAATGATGGTCAACTTAGAGCTCTTTGTGGAACTAAAAGCAAGAATGAGTTGTGTAGTGGTTGCAAGTTAGGAACTAGGCTCATCAAGGTGAAAGCTTTAAGGTATAGGAGCGATGATTGGAGCAATGCCACTTTGCAAGGGTATCGAAGGAAGGCTTGGTATGCTAAAGAGAATTCCACATGTCAACCACCCGGAAAGAAAAAGTATAAAGAGCAAATTGAAGACGGGTGTGAGGATAAGATATGGGATCCCGGTTCACTTTGCGAAGACCAACTACGGGAGCTCGTATCTTGGGTAGAACTTTGCCCAAGCTTGATGAAAATGATTGGAAATTCTGTTAACCAATTGCGAAGCATGGATCCTTGGAGATTCAAGGATGAGCACAAACATAAGCCACCATGACAACAAGTATCTCAAAATGTCCAACTTAAGGACTTAAACTAAAAGTGCTAGGTGGGAGACACCCCACCATGGTAAACTCTTTCCACTCTCTTTTAAATTTGCTCAATAAGTGATTTGAGTTACCATTGTAGGTAGATGTTTCACGTAAATTTGTTTGTACAACTTAATTGTTAGCTTAGTCATATGTATGTTGTGTTTAGCAGTAGATGAATAATATCAAATTGCATTTTTGTGAACTGTATGATGGTTGATTCAATAAGGAGTTGTGAACAGTATGGGGAGCACCCAGCAAAATTTTTCTAAAAAAAAAAAGAAAAGGGGTGGACGCGCGCGCACCATGTACGCGCACGCGTTTCTGTGTGGTTGCAACATCGCCCACGTACCCGAGAGTTGGGCCTCTCTTGGGCAAACCTTATGCCCTGAGCCCAACATGACCCGCGCTGACGCGCACTACGTGCGTGCGCACCGATCATGAGAACAAGGACATGTACACGGACGCGCATCTGCCGCGTCCGCGCCGATTTGGTGCTGCAAATTTTTGAGCCAAATCCCAGAGAGTTGAGCCGGCTCTGGGCCAGCTTTAGGCCCCAGGCCCAACTCGAGTCGCATGGACGCGCACTTGCCGCGTGCGCGCCCATATGCCCAAGAAAGAATGGACGCGAGCGCACGCATCGCGCTAGCGCGCCTTATCACAATTCGTCAATGTCCGCGGACGCGCACTTGCCGCGCGCGCGTCCTTGCATGCTGCCACCACTCTAGGCTTCTGACCCGAGAGTTGGGCGTGCCTCAAGCCCACTCTAAGCCTCAGGCCCAACCTCATGTACGCGTGCACGCACTGTACGCGCACGCGATCTTGCCTAATCTGCCAACCCACGCTAGAGCGCACTGCACGCTCGCGCATGACTCTCCATTTTCCCCAATGCGCGCAGACGCGTACATGCCGCGTGCGCGCAGGTCTCGTAGCGCAACTTCCAGGCCATTTTCCCGAGAGTTAGGCCGGACTTGGACCAACTCTAAGCCCCTAGCCCAACCCCATACACGCGTGCGCGCATGGTACGCGCACGCGTCTTCGCCTATTTTGTTCATCCACGCTTAAGCGCGTTGTACGCGCACGGGTGGGTCCCAAGTTTTCTCAATGTACGCAGACGCGCAAGGTGCGCGCCCGCGTCGATTCATAACAGGAGGCAACCCTAAGACGCGAAGAGCGTTGCGCCGCAGCGCACTTCCTCCTTCTCCCTCTTTTCAGTTTCTTCTTCTTCTTCCCCCATAACCACCACCTCTGCTCTCGTCTGTCATCTCTCTCTCTCTCATCCACTCACTACCACTCACTCTCTCCCTCTACTCTCTTGCAAAAAAAAAACCGCCTCTGCTGCCATCTTTCCGACCACCGTCCACGGCGGTGCATATTACTGCCTCACCCATCAATTCCGGTCAATCCCCAGTCCACCTTTCCATTCCTCCCAGCTCCCAGGTTCCTGCTCCAATTCTGTTTGTTCTTCTGTTTTTTTTCTTCTCTTTTCATTGTTCATTTATGTTGGTTACTGTGTTTGTCTGTTAGTTAGTTTGAATTCAAATGTTGCATGTTAGGTTAGATAGAATTATCTACGGTTAGGTAGCTAGGACTGGATAGAGGATTCTAGGCCTGATAAGTGCTCTGTTTGCAATTGGTGTTGCTAACTGCTATCTGATTGCCGTTGTGCTTAATTGGTGATGTTTTCTATGCTATTTGTGTTGCAATTGGTGTTGTTAACTGCTATTTGTGCTACTTTGCTATCCGTGATAGTCCGATTTTAAGCTGGAATGCTGCCCGATTTTCAAGAAAATTAATTCCATTTTAGTCTTTATTTCAAATTTGGGCAAATTTCTGTTTCCTTTTGACTTCCCGGATTTGCATCATTCATTGTGAACATGAACCCCAACTTCTCCTATTTTTGGGCAAAAATATCATCATGCCAACTAATCCACTTTTCTAACTTACTAATTTCTTTAACCATTTGACATTTATTCACCTTTAACCCTCTTTAACCATTCTTTCTAAAGTATGATGATTTTATGCTTCTTGAATAAGAGTTGTTGCCTTTAATGAAAGATTGCATTCTTGGCTTACTTGTTCACTTTTGCATATTCTTTGCAACATCATACTTGTTATTACCCAATTATATCCTGAACATGCTTCCTTTGTTACATGCTAAGTGTTTTATATATACTATCATATTTTTTTCAGGATGTCGGATAAAGGGAAGGCTATAGCCACAGCCACCTCTTCTAAGAAAAGAAAGCACTATACACCCTCTATTCCCTCCGTCTACAAGCATTATGCTAAGAACCCATTAAATGATGAAGAAAAAGAAAATCAGCAGTTACCTTCTACCGACCCAACAAAGTTTCCCAATCTCTACTGTGAGCTTCGATTTTCCAAATATCGAACAACAAAGCTGAATACTGAGAAGAAATTGCTCCTACCTAATGATGTGAGACGGTCGATTACTGGTCGGATCCTTGAGCTGGGTATAGACTTTGTTGACCGAGATTTGGGGGATATCAATATATCTTGGGTCAAGGAATTTTACTGCAACTTCTTCCGTCCGACTTTGGATTCGGTTCAAGTGAGGGGTAGAGAGATTATGATTACTGAGACTGCTATAGCGGAGGCGTTACAGTGCCGGTATGTTCCTGATGAGCTGTGTGCCCATCAGCAGGCCGAGTTGGCCATACACAGCATGACTTTTGATTATGAGGCACTTAGGAGCGTCATTGGGTTACCAGATGCCACATGGGTTATGGATGCAAACAATACTAAGCCAAAAGGGATGCTCTTTACTCATCTGACTCGTGAGGCCAAGACTTGGCAGATGATATTCGCATGCTATGTCTTACCCACCACTCACTTCTCTGAGATCCCTATGGAGATGCTTCTACTGATTGGGTGTGTTATGAAGGGGAAGGATGTCTCTTTTCCTAGGCTTATCCGACAGTGTATGTGGCGGGCGCATATTCGTGGCCTACTCCCATTTCCTACTTTGGTCACGAGTATGGTGGCCCTAGCTGAGGTACCTTGGTTAGATGATGATGTGCGACCACCACCACCTGATGCAGATGACAGGGAGATTACTATTCCTTGGGGTGGTTGGGTGCACGAGAGGCCCCCTGCTAGACGCCGTTCTAGGGCTAGGGCAGTGGTGGGGACACCTTCACCGTCGGCCCCTACAGCAGGCCCATCTTCTTCTACAGCCGCTGCCCCCTCATCATCTACAGTTCCACCAGCAGCACCTGAGCCTACCTACTTACTGGTCCAGCGTCTTTTCCGGTTTTTGGAGCGCGAGAGACGCCATGTCAGACGCCGATTGGATCGGATGGACCAGGCACTTATTTCCCTGGGTGCTGAGTTACCTCCGCTTCCCGACTCTCCGGCCTCCGATGAGCAGGATCATCAGGAGGAGGATGCGGAGGCACCGATTTAGCAGGATGCTCCTCCAGCTGCCCCAGACACCACAGAGCCACAGCCACAGCCACAGCCAGTTCCACTGCCTCAGACAGTTTCGGCACCTACCGTTGTACCCTCCACTGACCCTCCGGTTTAGCATCGGGGACGATGCTCGATCTTAAGTGTGGGGAGGGCACCGGTAGCATTATTTGGGGACCGGTGAACTTTTCGGCTACTCTCTTAGTTATCTTATGTCGCATACCTATTGTATACATTGCATTCTAGTTTATTTTGGATACTTTTACCGCTTATTTTGGTATTTTGGATTTTAGATATTTTGATGCTATTGGATATTTTTGGATGTTTTAGATGATAGATTCCATTTCATACTTTTTTTATGCATTTTTTGTTTTTTTTTATGCATTTTTGCTTATCTTTCTTTTTGGTTTATAGTTGTGATTAGAATTCATACTTTGAATCGCAAACACTTAGTCACCCTTTTTGCTTAAGAAATTGGTTTTAAGGAAAAGAAAAGGGTGAACTAAGAAAATTTTTGAATTTTTCAATCACAACAATGCTTAGTCAAATATCAAAATTTTTCAAGAAATTTAAATATAGGGCATTAACCCAATTGATTGAAAGGAAATTTTTTTGGTGAAACTTGCTTGAATTTATACCTTGTGAAGCATGTATTGAACTAAGAACACAAGCTTGTGAGACTTGAGCTTATTGATGTGGTTACATTTTATAACCATTTATCTTCCATTCTTGTGTGAAATTGCTCTCTTTCTATGATTGTAATCCTTGATTTGCTTGATTCTATATGTCCATTTATTTCTTGTATTTATGCATTTATATGATTGAGGCCATTATTTCATTAGCCCACTTACCTAAATAGCCAACCTTTTACTCTCCATTGTTAGCCAATTTTGAGCCTATGCTTAACCAACTTATTCTTATTTTAGCACATTACAAGCCCAAGGCGGAAAACCAATGAAAGTCCTTGTTTGGATCTTTGATTAGCCTAGGCTAGTGAGAGTGGTTATTATTCAAAGTTGGTAAGGCTTGGGAACATTGGAGGGGATAAAAAGGGGTAGTACACTTTCATATTTTAGGAATTGGGTACATATTCATGTATTGATTAAATATAGAGACCTTATGCATTGATGTTCCTGTATATAGTTTGGAAGAAAAAAAGAAAAAAAAATGAAAAGAAAAAAAAAAGAGAAAAGAAAAGAAAATGCTGATGGAAAAGAAAAAAAATATAATAAAAGGGGACAAAATACCCCAAAGTGAAGTCAATAAAAAAGGGAATCAATGCATAGGTGTTATGAATCAAATAAGAATGCATGAATACGTAAGAAAAAGTGAAGAATGGGTAGTTAAAATAGTTTGAACTTGTATAGGTCATTATATAGTTAGGTGGGGGAGTCTATGCTAATCAAAGATTCAAATCCTAGTCCACTTAGCCATAAATGATCCTACCTTGACCCTAACCCCATTACAACAAAAAAATAAAAGACCTCATGATGAGTGTATGCATGCATTGAATAGTGTTGATTGTTAGAAGAAAATCAAATTTTGGAAAGCTTGAATAGAAGAGAATTGAGTGAATTAACCCTTTAAACACTTGAATGAATAGAGCGGATACACATCCGGTGAGGGTTCAAAAGTTCAATTACATGTATTCACCCATATTATCTATATTCTTGCAAGTTTGAACTCTTTTTGATAATTCCATACAATTGTGGTTTGGACTTAATTCCTATTGCCCTAACTATTGTACTTACACATGTCTCTTGGCAATTTGATATGTTTGAACTAAGCATTTGCATTTGCTTAGATGATTGGATTTAGGATAGGACTCATATAGTTTAGTTGCATTCAATAAATGTCATACCCCTTAGTTCTTTCTTATTTTAGCATGAGGACATGCTAAGGTCTAAGTGTGGGGAGGTTGACAAACCCCAATTTGACGGTTTATTTTGTATTGAGTTTATAGTGTTTTGATAACCTTTTGTTACATTTAGCCTATGAATTAGCATGGTTTTGTTATCTCTCCCATATTTACGCTTAAGTGTAAAAACATGCTTTTTAAGCCTTATTTTGATGAATTCTAGTTCTTCTTTGATTCCATAAGATGCCTTGATGTGTTTGCTAGTAATCTCAGGTTGAAATAGGCTAAGCATGGATCAAAGGAAGCAAGGAAGAAAGCATGTGCCTGGCGATTTGAGAGGGTTTCTGAACCCATTTTGGCGCCAAATGCTGCTAGAAGGAATAAAAGGATCAAGGATTGAGGGGAAGGAGGAGGATTATCATTGGATTTAGCATATAGCATAATTAGAGTTAGTTTTAGAGAGAGAAGCTCTCACTTCTCTCTAGAATTAGGATTAGATTTAGGTTAATCTCTCTTCTTAGATCTAGATTTAATTCATGCTTTGATTCACTTTTCATTTACCAATTCTTAATCTTCTCCTCTCTCTCTTTCTAGTTATGTGCTTTAATAATTGTAATTCTTCATTTTGTTTTGGATAGATTGTTGCCCTTTGTTTTCTTTCAATAATGCAATTTGAGGTAATTCATGATAATTGTGATTTCCTTGATTGTTGTTGATTAATTCTTTGCAATAATTGTTGTTAGATTCTATTCTTGTTATCAATTTACTATGCTTTTCTTTTATGCCTTCCAAGTGTTTGATGAAATGCTTGGTTGGGTTTTAGTGTAGGTTTTGTTCCTCTTGGCCTAGGTAGAGTAATTAGTGACTCTTGAGTTATCTAATTCCTTTGTTGATTGATAATTAGAAGTTGCTAATTGATTTGAATGCCTCTAAAGCTAGTCTTTCCTTTAGGAGTTGATTAGGACTTGAGGAATCAAATTGATTCATCCACTTGACTTTCCTTCATGGTTAGAGGTTAACTAAGTGGTAGTAATGAACAATTCTCATCACAATTGAGAAGGATAACTAGGATAGGACTTCTAGTTTTCATACCTTGCCAAGAGTCTTTTATAGTTGTTAGTTTACTTTCATTGCCATTTACTTTCACGCCTCTTATCAAAACCCCAAAACAACTCAAACCAATAACAAGACACTTTATTGTAATTCCTAGGGAGAACGACCCGAGGTTTCAATACTTCGGTTTATAAATTTAGGGGTTTGTACTAGTGACAAACAAATTTTTGCATGAAAGGATTATTGTTTGGTTTAGAAACTATACTTTACAACGAGATTTCATTAGTGAAATTCTAAACCGTCAAAAATCTAATCATCAAAATGAAAAGAAAAAAAAAGAGAAAAGAAAAGAAAATGCTGATGGAAAAGAAAAAAATATAATAAAAAGGGACAAAATGCCCCAAAGTGAAGTCAATAAAAAAGGGAATCAATGCATAGGTGTTATGAATCAAATAAGAATGCATGAATACGTAAGAAAAAGTGAAGAATGAGTAGTTAGAATAGTTTGAACTTGTATAGGTCATTATATAGTTAGGTGGGGGAGTCTATGCTAATCAAAGATTCAAATCCTAGTCCACTTAGCCATAAATGATCCTACCTTGACCCTAACCCTATTACAACCAAAAATGAAAGACCTCATGATGAGTGTATGCATGCATTGAATAGTGTTGATTGTTAGAAGAAAATCAAATTTTGGAAAGCTTGAATAGAAGAGAATTGAGTGAATTAACCCTTCAAACACTTGAGTGAATAGAGCGGATACACATCCGGTGAGGGTTCAAAAGTTCAATTACATGTATTCACCCATATTATCTATATTCTTGCAAGTTTGAACTCTTTTTGATAATTCCATACAATTGTGGTCTGGACTTAATTCCTATTGCCCTAACTATTATACTTACACATGTCTCTTGGCAATTTGATATGTTTGAACTAAGCATTTGCATTTGCTTAGATGATTGCATTTAGGATAGGACTCATATAGTTTAGTTGCATTCAATAAATGTCATACCCCTTAGTTCTTTCTTATTTTAGCATGAAGACATGCTAAGGTCTAAGTGTGGGGAGGTTGATAAACCCCAATTTGACGGTTTATTTTGTATTGAGTTTAGAGTGTTTTGATAACCTTTTGTTACATTTAGCCTATGAATTAGCATGGTTTTGTTATCTTTCCCATATTTGTGCTTAAGTGTAAAAACATGCTTTTTAAGCCTTATTTTGATGAATTCTAGTTCTTCTTTGATTCCATAAGATGCCTTGATGTGTTTGCTAGTAATCTCAGGTTGAAATAGGCTAAGCATGGGTCAAAGGAAGCAAGGAAGAAAGCATGCAAGTGGAGAGAAGCACAAAAAGCCAAAGAATTGATCTAGGCCATGCACGCGCACGCGCACAAGGTAATTACCTTCAGACAAAAAAAATTGATGGTAAATTTTTACCGAAGAGGTTTATACTGTCGAATTTGATTCGGTTTTCCAATGGTACTCAACATTTTTCTTGTTGTGAATGAGTTATTTGGTGGGAGCAGCAACTTAACAACAAACTAGAATGAGCATTAGTGGTTATTATCATGTTTTTTTGGATTCTATATTTATGTAATTTACCTGAATACTTTACTAATTAGGATCAATTGTGTTTAACTACTTTTCTTTTGGATAATTATGTCATTTTGGTATGCTACATACACTATTCAAACTCTTAATGATGTAGCTTCTTAAAACCTTATGAATGCCTATGGTTGTTTTTATTATTTGGTAAAATCTTATGAACGATTATGCAGATAATTTAGTACATATTATTGTTTAACATTGATGTTGTTATGATTAACTAATTATTCAAGTCAGAATGCTTAATGAATGTTTCAAAAACATAACAATTACTCAGAATCAGGTAGAATACAGATGCAATAAAAAGCAAACAATTCATTCTATTCAAATATCAATTACATTGTTCTTCACTAGCACAAAATGTCAAGACCCTACACCGAAATTATTTCCAATGCATAAACCTTGCACTCAAACTTTCTAAATCACTTGTATCACCGTAACAAACAAAAAAATGTAAACTCCAGCAACAATCCTAAAGACACGGACACAAGTCATACTCTCATAGCTTTGATTTCACCCTCAACCTTCTTTTCAATCTTCATGACCATGTTAATATTCCTCTCCTTGTGGTCTACTGGAGTATTCGTCACATCCCGATTAGCAACACCACATTCATGCTCATTGAATCTTCTAATAAAAAACCTTGCTAAACCTTGCCATCCCCTATCAATTTTATCAACCCAGACAAAGTAATTATAATCTTGACTCTATAGAAATGCAGAAAAACCCTACACTTGTCTAACTGTTAAACTCATAAATAACATTCCATATCTTCCAAAAGGGGCAGTAAATGAACCATCTTCCAAGATTAGCAACCATCGAATATTCCAACAAGACAACATACTCACCACAATGACATCTTCCATCCAAAATTTTCTTCTTCTTCATCTTCGAATCAAAACTTCTGAAAAGCAGCTGCTTTCGCTTGTAGTTACTTTTCGCATTGACATCGCTTAAATTCTTTGAACTGTATTACTGTGGAGTAGCTAGGAATGATGGATGGTTGTGTTGGAAAGGGCTTTACTTTGCAAAGATTTGGTTCTAACAAAGAACGAAGAATTAGGATTCATATTGTTCCCAAATGGTACTAAATACATATTCTTAGCAACACGTGCCATTGTAAAAGAAAACTGTCCACGTAAAATACCCTGTTAAGGCTACATCACGTTTGGTTAGTTTTGTACGCGGGATTAAATTTTTGTGGGTATGTCACGAGTTATGATCCCCTATGCTTACTCTTGTCAGCGAATCAATATTTCATTGGTACTTTTGGTGATTTAGTCTAACTTTTTTTTTAAATTATTCGTTGATTTTTCATGCATGTGGAGGTTAGTTCCCTAGCTATAACTAATTTTTTTATGTCTTATGTTGGACTTAATTTTTTTAATTTAGATTCATAAGACATAAGTGAGAAAAGGTTGTCCAATAGCGTCTTCTCAATCTTTGTTTGTTGGAAATTGTGAAATAATAAGAAAATGCTTACTAAAACAGTTAGGATTGAATATTTGCTTGCTTGAAATTATAATTGTGGAGTATTAATAAGGTTGTCTAGTTACAACTATTTACTTTGTCAAAAATGACAATACTATTTGGTAGAGACCTTTAATTTAAGAAAAAAATTCTATCGAATTTTCAAAAAAAAATTTAAAAATGGATATGAACTTAGTTTTGTCTATGTTGTCATTGAAGTTGTTTGGATTGGGATAGATGAAAATATTGTTTGGTGGAAGTCTATAATTTTTGGAGAATCTCTGTCGAAATTTCATAAAAAATTTATTTAGTTATGACTTTGTTGTTATTTAATTATAATTTTTTTTGTTTCGTTCAGGTAAGCATGGCAAGAAGAGGTGTTGGCACTCGGGGGAGATCGTCATAGAGGTAGGATGACTACCACACCTACACTTGTGAGTACTCCAGTAGCCAGCTCTCCCTCTACTTCTACTTCGATCACACCTGGGACATCATCAGTACTTACTTCACAGTAGTCGTTTCTAATGGTCTCTAACCCACTCTACGTGGGTCCAACTCCACCACCTGTACCTAAAGTAGAATCGACTCCTTCATCCCTTCTATTGACTGATATATCATACCACCTCCAATGATAGAAAAACTCCCCCTCCACTTTCAAATTCATCGCATAAATTTGTAGTGTAGCAGAACATCAAGCAGGATATCGAGCCTGACAGTCTCAATGGTAAAAATTACTTTGTTTCCTCTTTATATAAATTGCTATTATATTTTGTTTTGGTGACAAATTGCTATTATATGAATGAACTTACTGAATTTGTATTTACTATGCTTTTCATTTTTATATATTTTTCATTTATGTTTTGTCTGTTAATAATGCCTGCACCTATATAATGGCGGACATCATCAAGCTAATGTATGAGACAGCATGGCTTAGTGTTAATTTTGCAAGTGTGAGGAGTGTTGAAGTTAGTCCCACATCAAAGAAAGTAAGGAAGAGTGAGGAGTTTATATGATGAGTAGAGACCCATTTACTTGACACCTTAAGGTTTTGAGTTGGATGTGGTGTCTTCTCATCTTATGTTCTCTCCCTTGATTCCTCTTCGAAGTCTCCCGGTGGTCGAGAGCTCTCCACGATTGGCCCAACAAGTGGTATCAGAGCCGATGGTTAATCGGTCTGGTGGTTTTAAGGGGTATTCAAGGTGAATCGGTCTGGTGGTTTTAAGGGGTATTCAAGGTGAAGCATCGAAAGTCTTCCCGGCAAAGGTGGTCCGGACGGCGTATCCCGCGGTGCTTTGCGGCGGTGTGATGGACGGATACTCATATGTGGTGGAGGAGCTAGAGGGGAGTAGATGCTTGATGTGGAGGCTCACACTTGAGGAGGAGATTGTTATTGTTGCAAGTGTGAGGAGTGTTGAATTTAGTCCCACATCAATGAAAGCAAGGAAGAGTGAGGAGTTTATAAGATGAGAGACCTATTTACTTGACACCTTAAGGTTTTGAGTTGGATGTGGTGTCTTCTCATCTTATGTTCTCTTGCTTGATTCCTCCCCAAAGTCTCCCCGGTGGTCGAGAACTCTCCACGATTGGCCCAACACTTAGCTATAGGAATATTTTTCGTAAAGTTAGAGATAGATGATTCGATAAATAAAAATTATAATCACATTAATTTTGGCTTTATATTCTTTTCTTTTGAATAACAAATATCAAATTCTGAATATTTAGTCACAGAAACTTTGATATTGAGATGCTAAAAGGAATCTAGCAACCAAGAAATGTTATACTATTATTACAGTAAAAGGAGAAAAAATCAAGAACATATTAAATTAGCAGCAACATAATATATTGAATAGAGGAAATGTGAATGGAAAATATGATTCAGATGTGAAAATAGAATCTGTTCTTGAACTTTTCAAGTAAAAGTTTACATACATGTACTATAATAAAATTGACTGATCATGTAACTAATTGAGCTCTTGTTCCAACTAACTGGTACAACTAACTTAATTTTTAACTATTTAACATATACTACTAACCACTTCAAATACAAAAGTATATTTGATATCTTTTTCAAGTTAGAGCATACAGATTATATGTTCCCCCAAGGAAGTGCTTTGGTGAGAATATCTGTAAGCTGATGCTTGCTTGGAACATGCACCAACTTGATAATCCTAGAAGTGACTTTCTCTTGAATAAAGTAACAGTCAATTTCAATGTGTGTTGGACCTCTCATGTAAGGTTGAATTGGTAGATATCTAAATGGTTGATATGTTGTCGCAAAAAAGCCATGGTTGAGTGGACCTCAATATGCATGAATTTTAGCAAAGTAATGAGCGAAAAAACCTCACAAGCAGCAATGGCCAACACCCTGTGTTCAGCCTTTGTCGAACTTATGGAAACCACATCCTATTTCTTGCCCTTCCACGATATCAAAGAATCACCCAAAAAGGTGTAATATCCGATGGTTGATCTCGTGTGTAAACAGTCACCTCAGTCCGCATTAGTATACATAATGAGATTGAACTTGGACTTAAATGAGAAAAGGAGCCTTGTCTCGATACAGCTTACAAGTAACGAAAGACATGATGAGCTGCATTCAAATGGGGAAGGCGCGAATCAGACATAAACTGCGCCAATTTCAATACTGCGAAGTTAATGTCTGGTCTAGAAATAGTCAAATACATGAGGCGACCAATTAGTCTTCTATAGTGGGATGGGTCAGGTACGGGATCGCCTTCACCAGTTCAAAATTTTAGATTTGCATCCATAGAAATGGTGGCAGGCTTACATCTTAAACATCCTAAATAACCTGTCTCTTTCAATAACGAAATCGCATACTTTCTCTCAATAAGAAAGATGCCATCTTTAGAGATGCGAGCTCTAAATCTGCCAAAAAAAATTGAGGTCACCCAAGATTTTGAACTTAAAATTCAATTGGAGTTTTAGCTTAACATTATTAACTATCTCTTGTTTAGGGGTAACAATGATAATATCATCCATGTAAACAATAAGAAAAGTAGTTGCATCACCTTCTCCCAAAGCAAATAGAGAATAATCCTGTTTGCATTGAATGAACCCGTGGCTAAAAAGAGTGTTACAGAACTTGGTAAACCATTGTCGTGAAACTTGCCTTAGAATATACAAAGACCTTGTGAGTTTGCAAACTAATCAAGATGATCATGTATGTTCCATATTATGATGATGCTATACATGATCTGTGAAGATCATGGCTCACCTGGCAACTGATTAACCATTAAGACTACCAAATCAAGAAAGTATTCTAATCTTATATAATTAACAGAATAACAAACATAACCAAATTCTGATGATTTTCCTAACCTTTATCTCGATGTTAATTACCCTTAATACGTTTTACCAAGTCGCTAAGCAAAATAATAATGTTAGACTCGTGGATCTAGCTAGCTAGTTTTATTAAAAGTGTGTTTTATGCAGTTCTTAATTATTAATCTTCTAATGACTCCAATTATTGTGTTCCGGATGTGGTATACTCAAGTTATGATTACTAATGTTGATTTTTCTCTCTTGCTTTATATTTAGTTTAAGAGCAAATTAACGCCGAAACAAGGTCATCGTTACCCAGCATGAAAGATTGAAACACCAAACCCAAATTATATAGAAAATAGAAAGAAGTGGTCCAATCAAGTTCATTATTTAAATTTGAAGTGTAGAATGTGTATGGTTTGTGCTCTGAATTATTATTGTGTTGTGCTCTTCCAATTTCGCGTGCAGCACATGATGAACTGTGCTATAGTATATGGTTGACTCCAAAGTAGTTGAAATAGAAAATTTGAATTCAAGAGTGTTAGAATATATATAAGGCTTTGTACTAAATTTCAAGAGAAATAAAAGTATATAGATTATATAAATAATTATTTATATATTTTTACTCAACAATTTATTTATTTTTTTACAAGTGATTCAACATGATAATTTGTTTATTAATTATTAGTAATACTTGGTTCTATGTATTGTTATTGGTAAACTTGCCATGTTTTATTTGTAGTTAGGATGTGATTAGTTTACGTTTTTATTTTTATTTTTAGTATTTTTTATAATTTTATTTTAAAAAATAGGAGATAAAAACAGAAAAACAAGATTCATGATTTCATACCATTATTATGAAGAGGTTTCTTTGGAATTCATCAAACGAACTCTTAACTAATGGTACTCACTGAGAAAGTAATCGATAAAAAGTATTATTAAATGAAGTAAAAATTGATATTTTTACTGTATTAATTTTTAAAAAAAAATTCTTCATTTGGTAATTAAATAATGTTTCAATGGACATATTAAAAAGATAAATACTTTCTCTTAAATTACAATAAATTAAATAATAGCATAAAAATCAGATATATATCATCATATATAGATATGTATTTAATATTTATAAAAAAAGTTAATGTTGTTATAAAAAAATTTAATTACTTTGTAGTGAAATGCTTGATTATTTTATTGTGAAATTTGTTATCATTTTTATGGTTAATTATTTTGTTGAAAATATTGTAAAATAATATATATAAATATAAACAAAGATGGTGATTGATTTGCTTTTTAATTGAATTTTTTATAATTATTATAATAAATACGACACTAATCCTTCTAAAGGGTACAAATAACAATTGAAAAGAAATCATATGTATATCACCTAAAAAATAATTAATTGTACAATTATATTAACGAAGTTCCATTATTAGATGTTCTTATTAGAAGACAAGGTCACCTGTTGCTTTTTCTCCTCCTAATTAACTTGATTCAATGTATCAGCTTGAGTATCACGATTTTAGTATGATCTCTTATTTGATCTCTCTTAGTTAGTTTCTTATCCACTAACTAATCTTACTCATTTAAGTAAAATTGCAAAAATCATACTCTTATACAAATAGAATTCCAAGTATTGTAAGACTTGAACTTTTTTTTTCCGTATGAACAATATTATTTTGACTTATAGTTTGAAAATTGAGCTAAAATCCATCACATATGACGAAAGCTCAACCGCTCCATGGTCGGCACATTTAGGGTAAAACTTCTTATTTCATGTAAAAGTAAGGGCCATATATGCAAAAGATGACAAAATTAAGGACCTCCATAATAAAAACCAATAATGTTATATTATTAGCCTTTCACATTCTCCCTTTCCATTTAACTCTCTCATCATTATCTTTTCATCCATCATTTCTGCCACAAACAATGAGCTTATTTAGGATACTGACAAATTAGAGAGTACTTAGTAACATCATATTGTACAACAAAAATTGATGCAAATTTCACATGATCGTCCTTTGGCTCAGCACTAATTAAGCCATATATAATACTAATTAGGTCAATAACTTTGCGTAACTATTGCCCCCACTTTGGTTTATTAATTTCCATATCCTCACGAAAATCTTTTTCCTTCTTTAGTTAAAAACTATCTCACCATTATAAAAAAAAAAAAAAAAACATACACAAATGAATTGGATCATTAAAAAAGAATAGAGAATTAATGTTTAGTTAGTCGTCATATTATTATTTTTGTTTATTTACTTATTTTCTTACTAGACTAGGTGTCTACGCTGATTATTTGTCCACTAAAGAATAAACATTAATATTTAAATGAATAATATTAGGTAATTAATTTTTTTCGATTAATACTAGTTAATTTTTTTAAAATTATTTTATTTATCTTAAATCTATATCTAAATCATAAATTCTTATCTCTAAATCTTAAATTGTAAATTTAAATCTTAAAATTGACTAATAATATTAACTAACTAAAAATTAACTTTTTATCCTTTTTCTATTCAAAATAGTCTGAGAAAATCATTAACTTGAGTAGTCAAATTTAATTTTTTTTATTAATTTTCTATTAACGTGTAATGTTATATATCGTGATACGTTAAGAATATGACAGTGATAGATTTTATCTTAAACCTTAGTGATATTTTTGAGAGACTAAATTTAGGCGTTAAATTATTTGAGAGAACAAATTATTTTATGTATGCGTGTGTGCTTTTTTAAAATCAATTTTTAAAATTAAGGTCTTAAAAGTAAATAAAATCTAAAATAAAATTCAGTTTAGTAATTGAGATTGATTGTAAATATAA
This sequence comes from Arachis duranensis, assembly GCF_000817695.3. NCBI lineage: Eukaryota > Viridiplantae > Streptophyta > Magnoliopsida > Fabales > Fabaceae > Arachis > Arachis duranensis. Next base: position 35,583,878 of record NC_029779.3, on the reverse strand, counting down.
AGTGGGAGAGATAATTTCAAAAAAGTTGTTCAACTAGCGTAAGAATTTGCATATTAAAAAATATTCAAAAGGAATGTGATACCAAAAATTAAACTACTGGAAAAAAAGTGTTTATATATACGAAATAATATTATTTGTGTTTAATATTTTGTTATTTTTGGTTTGACAAACTTTGTAGCTTTTACCAAAAGGCCTTTTAATAAAGTTTTGAGTAATGCAGTAAAAAGGTGAATATGAACACACTTAAAGTTAAGGAATTAGACATATAATATAAGTAGTCCGTTCGATGTTAAGAGATTAGCTAGTTGACAAAAGGAAAAAACATAAACAATCGCGTAAGATCAAATATTGCTCTTATTCTTTTTAGTTTTTAGTATATTACAATTTAGAGCTACAGTAAAACTAGGTATCTAAATATTTTTTAAATTAAACTATGAGCTAAGTTATCGTACATTTTTTTTTGCAAATGCTTCCTTTTATTTTCTCCTCCTCCTCTTTTGTTATTATTGTTATCATTTTCTTCTTTTTTTTACACACCTTTTTTTCAATATCATTATCGTCATTGTCATTGCAGCCACCGTCGCCGTCATCATCGTTGCTATCATCACTGTCTTTTATCACTACAAGAAAAACATTAAATATCGTCAGATTTAATATCGAATTTGTCGTCGAATTTAGCTATAAAGAAAGAAATTATAGCACGTTCCACTACCATCGAATTATTTTGACAGTAACTTTGTTTAGTAAAATGCTGCATTTTGAGCATACAAAAAACGTTACTGTTATTTTTTACGGTAATCATGCCCTAAATGATAACGCAAACCCTCGTCTTCTCTACTTCGAATTTTTCCTTTTCTATCCTCATCACCACCCCCTCTCTCTCTCATCACCGCCTCCATCTTCGCCACCGGTTCGCCATGCTCAACGCTCCACGTGGAGTTGGGGAAGCAGAACCTCCACCAAGAGCCAAGCCTCCGCTACCACGATGTCCGCCACTCTCTCCACAGAGGCACACTCCAGCGAGCTACCTCCACCGCCGCAACTTCCATCTCCACCATTGCTCCACTCTTCTTGCTCTGAGGTTGATTTTGAGATTTTGTAAATTTTTAATTTAATCTTCTCTGTTCTAAATTCATTATGGTTTAATTAGATTTTAATTTTTTTATTAGTAATTTGGTATAGTTAAACTACTTTTCACTATTAGGTTGATTTAGAGTAAAATTTACATTTTTTTATTAGGATTTCTCTTGGTTCATAGGTAATTAAGCATGCTATTGTGATTCTTGGGTTTGTAATTTGAATTTGTTTAAGGTTTGTAATTTAAGTTGATTAATTTAGGTTAGATTCAATACATTAGGTTTTGAATTGTTGAAATATTTGGAATTCTTAATTTTGTTATTTCCTGCGTTGATGACTGTTTCTTTGAGAAATTATTGTTGAGATTGTTTGTTAATTGTTAATTTTAGTTTAATTTAGTTTAGGTTTTGTTAGAATTTCAATTTCAATTTTGAATTAGTTTCAAAGTTAGTTTAGGGTTAGTTTTCTAGGATTAGCGGATTTAGGTTGATTAAGTTAGGTTAGATTCAATACATTAGGTCTTGAATTGTTGAAGTATTTGGAATTGTCTAATTGTGTTAATTGTTGCATTGATGGCTGCTTTGCTGAGCAATTGTTCCTGAGATTATTTGATAATTTGATATTTGCAAACATGTCGACAGATAGTGGTGCTGCGAATCAAGCTGCTGGTCGTGGTTGTAGCCATGGTTGGGGTAGAGGGAGGATTTCTTCCGGTACCCTCGGAACTTCTGGATCCTGTCCCTCTACTATGACCACGCCGGTGATGCCACATGTTGCGGGTTTAGCCCGTTCATCATGGTCCCTAACCCCATCTACGTGCCTCCATCCACGGCGATGACACAGCTTCATACCGCTCAACAGCCCGCATCCACAGCGATGCCACCTCCAGGAACGAATGTCGCGGCCTCGAAGTCCAGCCAGCTGATGTCCTTCCACCACCTCCCACCACACGGTTGTGCATTTGGCCTGATGACGGCACAAGATAAGTATCATGTTCAATGCTCATGTATTTCCTATTTATGGTTATCGCTGGTTTAGTTGATTTAAGTGTTAATTGCTCATTATTGTTATCTGGTTTGAATGATTATAATTCCTGTATGCTGAAAGTTCCTGAAAGCTAATTCCTATTTAGTGGATTTAAGTTGCTTTGGATTGGTGGTTATTGTTTTCTAGTTTTAATAGTTATGATTCCAGTTAATGCTAAGAGTTCTTAAAACCTGATTCATGTTTAGTGGATTTAGGTTGATGTGGATTGTTGGTTATTATTTTCTAGTTTTAATGATTATAATTCCTATTAATGCTAAAAGTTCCTATAGCCTGATTCCTGTTTAGTGGATTTAGGTTGATTTGGATTGTTTTCTAGTTTTCATGATTATGATTCCTGATTTCTGTTTTCTAGATTTAATTATTAGGGTTGATTCTTGTTTGAGGGTTATTGTTGGGATTTTGCCGAATGCGAAGGCGTGCACTTAGAAGATGACGAATGTCATCAAGCTGATGTACAACTAGCCTTGACCCAACTATATAAAGATCCATGTTGAGACCAAATATCACTGGTTTGAGAAAATGAGCAGTAGTTACTTTTATAGTTTATATCCTCTATCTTGTTTAACTCAATTTAAAGCTTCTTTGTGACAGCTGCACTTCATTTGGAATGCTGAGCACAACCTTGCCATCAGGAAGATACTCGACCATAGGATGGGTCAGCGGCTCCAGCAGATGCTGGATAATGTTCATCATGGGCTAGACCAGCAGACGGGCTGGCTCTGACTGGAGGTATAGAAGGGCTTGTTAGCTCATTGGGAGACCGATGTAGGGTTCAGGCATCGGCGTCTCACCAACCAAACTAACAGGGCAACGGCCAGGTCGTCCAAGTACACCAACGGCTTGGCGACCTTCATGAAGACGAAGGCCAGGCTGGTATGTAGTTCCATTAATATTGTTAATAATTTCGTTATGTTATCTATTTTGCATATCATTACTAGGCATTCTACTAATTTTATATTTCAATCCAACTTGTGTAATCGAAGTCATTGGACTGTGAGGCCACATCGGCGGAGATGTTTAAATACACCCATATGTTGAAGGAGAAGAAAGTGAGATTTACTAATTAGCTATCTCAGGACCATTATGTGAGTAAACATACATCTGATTATCCTTTGCTATGAAATACTAGAGATTGACTGTATATCTGTCTTACTAATCACAATAACTTGTGTTAATTGCACATGAGTCCTACATACAGAGACTAGAGGCTGCGACTCAGCAATCTTTGCAGTCTCAAGAAAGTGGGGAGGATGCAGCCGATGGATCTACGACCTTAGTCATCGACCCCGATGTGGTTTGGCGCGAGACTGCCTCAGCCACGTACAAGAACGGCAGATACGGGATAAAGTCGTTCATTACCAACGGCCTCCACACCTCGATATTGAGGCCGTCGTCAGGCTTCGATACCAATCGAGCCGTCCAACCTGAGGAAGGCGTGAATTTGAGGCTCCAGGTGCAAGAGCTCCAACGCAGCCTTCACCATTAGGCTCAGGAGCTTAACGATTATCGGGAGAGGTATCAGAAGATCCTCACCCGCGTGACGTCTACGGATGAGCTCAGACTAGATTTTAGAGAGTCACTGGAGTGGATACAGTGTATGGAGGCTCAGATGGAGGTGTACCAGGCCCAGATGCGCGCTACTGATATCGACCCTATTGGTGGGAACACCACTACTGGTGGCAGCGGTTCTATTGTAGGTGGTAGCAGTAGTACTAATGGCACATGGGCATCGTCACCGCTTTCTGCGCCACCGACTTAAGGACATGGGACTGTCGACGACGACAATGACTACCTTAATTTGTAGGTATTAGGTTTTTGTGCTATTATTTCATATATTTATTTGATGTACTTGACTTTTATTTCATTTGCCCATTGTATTATTTATTTATTTTTGGTGGCCGAAATTGAACTCCGCACAACTGAACCAACAAGTGCATCGAATCGTCCAAGTAATACCTCAGGTGAGTGAGGGTCGAATCCCACGGAGATTGTCGGATTGAGCAAACAATGGCTATCTTCTAAATCTTAGTCAGGCGATTAGAAAAGATGGTTGTTTGTCAAGAAGCATAAACAAAAAATAAAGGAAACAAAATACCATAATAGTGTAAAAGCAATGATAGATATTCAGTTAAGGTTTCGAAGATGCGTATTCTTTCTGGATTAACTTTTCTTACTGTCTACTTCAATAACGAATGATTCATTCAATGGCAGCTGTAATTGATTAACTCATGTAGCATCCTCATCAAGTTTGTCTCTTCTAAACCATAGCAGTCCACCATATCCAAGCAACTCGTGTAGCATCCTCATCAAGTTAACTCATGGCTTTCCACTATAGCTGAAGGTGTGATCTAAGTAATCCACTCCCCTTTGCAATCCTACTCAAAACGCCACATACAATGTCGGATCTTCCGGATCAGGGAACACTGCTTCTCAAACTTTAGCCTTAATGCCACAGAAACCTCAGTAACCGACGGTCAAGAGAGTTTTATGTCACGTATCCAAAGTCGCCCAGGCATGCTCTTGGAATCCGCAGTGCACTCTCTAACTGTGGTTCAATGCTATCCGGGTCAGGACTCACATGGAACCCATATAGAACAAGGATGATTGTCACAAGTCATCCTCAATTCATGAGATGAAGAATAAAAATGCACAAGAGAATGGAATCAAATGTGTATTGAAATAGAAACAGTAATATTATTAATCCATGAGAATCAGCAGAGCTCCTAACCCTAACTTAGAAGGTTTAGTTGCTCATGCTTTACAGAAAGTAATATAAAATGTGAAAGAGGTAAAGATGAGGCAGAAGATTCTAAACATGAGTGATCTTCTCCTTTAAATACTAATCTAATAACTAAGAAATATAAAAAGTATGACAGACTAGACTAGAGGTGCGAAAATCCATCCTTGTGCCCACTTTGGTTGAGTACTTGGGCTGAGTTTGGCGTCTAACTTGAGGAATGGATGTTTAAACGCCCATTAGGGGGTAATTGGCGTTGCCTTGCTTCTTGGTGGGCGTTGAACACCCCAAAGGGGGTGGTTCTTGGGCGTTCAACGCTGGCTTGTCTCCTTGGGGCGTTGAACGCCAACCAGGGGGTAGCTTTTTGGCGTTTAACGCCCAGTATGGGCAGGCTCCTTTGAAGAAAAGTATAAAGCATTATATATTGCTGGAAAGCTCTAGAAGTTATATTTTCAATGCCGTTGAGAGTGTGTCATTTGGACCTTTGTAGCTCCAGAAATGCTAGTTTGAGTATATGGAGGTCAGATTTTGATAGCATCTGCTACGCTTTCCTTGCCTCTGACTCAGACTTTGCCAAAACTCCTCAATTTTGGCCAGAAATTACCTGAAATCATCATAAAACACAACAACTCAAAGTAGAATCTAAAAATATGAATTTAGCACTAAAACTTATAAAAACATAATAAAACTTGAACAAAACATAACTAAAACAATATGAAAATGATGCCAGAAAGCGTATAAAATATCCGCTCATCAATTTTAAATAAAAATTCTTCATTATTCATGAATTGATCACTAATTGTGTAAAAAAAATTTAATTTAAAATTAAAATTGATAATTTATTTCAATTTTTTTTAAAAAATTACATTACCATCAGAATTACCGATGGAATAATCTGACAGCAATATGGCACGGAACAACATGTTTTTGGTGCCAATATTACTGTCGAAAAAATTCGCCGGTAACCAATTAGTTTTTTGAATAGGTGATCCGCCGGAGAGTCTGACAGTAATCACCGTTGGACGAAATAAATCTGACGATAAACATTTACCGGCGAGATTTATACCGTCTGATTATTTCCGACGGTACTCAGCGTTTTCATTGTAGTGTTTTTCTTGTTGTTTTAAATTTTTTTTCCTCCTCTTCCTCCTTTATTATCATCATCGTTGTCGTCTTCATCTCCTATATATAGTTCAGAAAATTAGAGCATAGAAAGTTTAATATCCAGCACAAAAAATTTTAAACAGCCACATACCCAGAACATTGGCACCCAACCAACAAAATATACACAGTACAAAAATTTCAATTCACAACCCAAATATTTTGATACTACCTAACACAGAAATTTTTTTTGGGCCCACATATCCAAAACATTAACATTCAACCAATAAAATACACACATCACATAAATTTTCGTATACAACACAGAAATCTTAGTGCATAGAACAAAAGTTTTAGTGTCCAGCAGAAAAATTTTTGGAGGATGATATATTCAGAACATTGACTCACTCAACTAACAAAATATACATTCGTAGCAAAAATTTATGTTATGTACAAAAATTTCTATCCCATGTGCAAATATTTATGTGCTATGTGCAAAAACTATAATATATTGATAAGTTTGTGTTATTTGCAAAAAATTTTATGCTATAGATAATTTTTTGTGCTATATCAATAAATTTGTCTACTCTTTAACAAAAATTTTTGTGCAAAAAAAACGGAAAAAGAGAAGTGATAATGTATGTGCGTGTTTTTTTCGTTAAATTTGTGCCAACTTAGTTAGACTTAGTTACAAAAATATTTATATATATATAGTATCACCGTTATATTTAAAACATAAAATTATTAATATATATAAAATTATTCAAAATATGTAGAATAGTTGAATTTGTATTTCATTTTTGAGCTAAGAATTATATATGTAAGGAGTACTGTATAACTAACGGCTTACTTGATTAGTTATAATTACTAAAATTTGTTACTCTCTTCATTAATAAGTAACACCGTCTTTTAAGTTATCTTAACTAAATTATTTTTGTAATTTAATTTATCTGTGAATATATAGTTATAGGACAATTATGTCAGTGAGTGAATATAGTTAAATGCAATATATATCCAAAAGGAAAAAAAAACTTGAATTTGATTTTAAAAAAACTAAAATAAAATAATCTTGTAGTTGATTTTGAAATGATTAAATTAACTTTTTAAAATTAGAATTGTTTAATTTAATATAAATTTAAAATTAGTATATGTATTATGTCCTGCACAGATAATATACAAAAATATATAAAGTATTTTTTTATTTTTTAAATGAAAACACACGTAATAATATTTGTTATAAAAGTTTTATAAAATTAATTAAATTTAAAAATCAACTATTTTTAATATTAAAAATAATGAAATCAAATAATTAATGAATCATGATTTTACTTGTTTTCAAAGTATAACAATTATTCATTAATAGTAATATATAGTTTGTGATTAACTAAAAAAAATTACATTAGAATTTTATTTTTTTAAAGATTTTTTTGTCATAATAACACTCGTTTTAAAGTTTAAACTGATAGGAGGAGGCGAGTTAAGTCTATAAGTGATCCTTGAAGTTGCACTCGAGACTCAAAGTGGTCCCTGAAACTAATAGTTACTTAATTTTGTCCTTAAAATTATACTCTGGGACTCATAGTAGTCCCTCAGGCAGTTTTCGTTCATCACTGGCCATAAAAAATTTGAGGTGGACTAATACTTGCCACACTGGCACTAACTACGTCGTTTTATATTTATGAAAAAAAACCCTAATGCCCTCTGAGGCCCCTTTCCCAACCTACTCTCCCACACTCTCAGCATCAACACACAGCAGAGGCAGAGCTTTCCTCAATCCTCTCTGTCGCCACCTCTCATTGGCCTCCATTTTGGCGCCACACTGCTCGTCCCCTCCCCAACCTAGTCTCTCGTCAATTTTGTTGAGGGACACCGTCGTGCGTTTGAGGCCTCCGAGGTTGTTAGTTGTTTAACCTCGTCTTTGCCCCCAACAGGCTCCTTCAAGCGAAGCTCAACGAAGCTTTGTGCCTTGCGAACTTACTCGAAGAACAAAGAGATGGGTACTTTTTCATCAATTTCTTCGATAAAGAGTTGCTGCCCACATTGTTGTTCAAAACCCTTCCATAAAAAGAGCGACGTTTCCCGAAAAATAATTGATCAGGAATGGAAATGAAGGGGGAGAATCACAAAGAGAATGCGTTGAATCTTCTTCGAAGTAAAGTTTGTGACCACAAATTTGCGTTCAAGGCACTCTATGATTCTCCAGAGAGCAATTATAGCAAGCTTAAATTCATGATTTCCAGTTCTGTTACTGAGGCTTGAAACAATACCATTCTTTTTGTCAGTCTTCACGGCTCCGACAAGATTTTCATTTGTCTTATCTCTAATTGACTACTCTTTTCTTACTCTTTTCTTAACGGTTTCTTTAATTTTGTCGTAACTATATCCTCTATGGGAGATTTGGCAAGATTTTTGTTTGTCTTCTTTCTAATTGCATATGCTTGATTTTATTTTCTATGTAATAATGTAGACTTCTTGCAAACCCTTATTGTTGTGTTTTCTTTACTGTGAGAGTGAGTTCTGAAGTTAAAAAAAGAGGAATGATAGGCTTGGAAATTGGATTAATTACAAAGTAATGTCTTTTTGTTTTCCGTCACTATTACCATTATTTGGACTATCTTTAGTAATTTCATGATGTACTATTTTAGACAAAGAATTTGTGGACATTCCTACTGATGTTCCTGAAGCACATGATGGCAAGAATGATGGTCTTGATGAGAATATGGATTAGCACATAAAACAGTCATTTTGTTGTGATGGTTGGATTTGAAAGAATGAGAATAGAGATAAGTTTGAAGAAGAAGAAGAAGAGAGTGACGAAGAGAATTTAGCGAACATAATTTGAGGATTAGGGTTTTAAAAGGAGAAATGAATCACATTCGAAACAAAAAAGTTTCGTCTGCCACGACAGTTAGCCATTGGCGTGCCAACGTGGCAGGAATCAGTCCACCTCAACTTTTTTATGGCTAGTGATGGACGAAAATTGCATTGCCTAAAGGACTACTAAATTTGAGGATAAAATTGGGTAATTATTAACTTCAAAGACCACTTTGAGCCTCAAGTGTAACTTCAGGGACTATTTTAAGAAGACTGGAAGGAGGCAAGATGAATAGTTATATCTTTAACACTCCTACTCAAGCAAGAACCTCTTTTGAGTTTGGTTAATTTTTGCATAGACTTTCTTTTCTTCTTTTAATTGGCTTATACTACTTTTTTTTTTTCACTTTTGGGGTTCACCAAAAATCGAACTCTAGACCTTTCGAACATAAAGTTCTGATATCATATCATGATACCACTTATCCCAAAAGGTTAAGTTGATAGGAGGAGGCAACGTGAATGGTTATATCTCGAGCACACTTTAAATTACATTAGTGGTTAAATTTGTAGACATTTTCTTATGATTCATGAGTAAAATTTTTAAACCCTCTTACCCGTATGTTAAAATAGATTTGAGCAAGTACAATTTAATATGAGATAAAATTTTCCATTGAATTATCTTTTTTATTATCATAGCAAAAAAAACATTATGGAGAATTGTTCGAGTCATGCTAGTATCCAAGTCCTTTTGCCAACCAAGTTCAAATTAGTTTTATTAGTGAGAGCACGAATGCACGCTCTATGTGAACGTTCTCACGTTCCTCCTCCTCCTCCTCCTCCTAATTCTTCATGTTTTTCCTCCTTCTTTTTCGCGTTCATTATTCTTCTTCGCGTGTTTTCTTTTTATCGTAGTTCTTTTATTGTTGTTGCTGTTGCTACATTTTTTCTTTTCCGCCTCCTCTTCCGAGTGATTTTGCAACATTATGTATTTCTTCTTCTTTGTTTGTTTTTTGTTTTTGTTTTTATTCTTATTAAGAGAATAAAATCAGAAGAATAATAATAAGGTAAAACATGAAAAAGAATATGAATAATAAAAAAAGATGATAATGATAAGGATGATGAAGGAGGAGGAGGAGAAGTTTTATGTTCGGTGCATTCTGGATTTAATTTTGGTGTATCCTGGTCTGAACTTATTTTAAACTGAGTTTGTTTGTATGTCATCATTATTAAGAATTTTTGGTACATTATGAATTTGAACTGTTATACATATAAAAAAAAGACAACCATGATGTCAATAATGATAATGATGATGATGGAGGAAGAGGAGGAGGAAAAGAAAAAGGAAGAAGAAGATCAAAAAAATTCAAATAAGAAAAGAAGAAAGAGGAGGTGGTGTTGTGGTGGAGATGATGATGATGATGATGATGATGATAATAATGAAGGAGAAAGATAAGAAAAAAAAGAGGAAGGGGAGTAGGAGGAGAAGATGATGATAATGGAGAAGAAGAATGAGGAGGAGTAGTTTTGAGTTATCATTAAATAATTTCGGTGCATTCTAAATTTAATTCGATGTATTATAGTCTAAACTTCTTTTGAATTGAGTTTGTTTGTGTGTCGTCATCATTATGAAATTTCGGTGCATTTTGAATTTGAACTATTATACATATAAGAAGAAAAAGACAATGGAAGAAGAAGAATGAAATCCGCAGAGAAAGAAGCCGTCAAAAGGCAGTTAAAGATAGTGGCACATAGATGTCAATTAGGTTATACCAACTTGGTTGGGTAATTAACTTGGTTGTAGAGTATTATTCGGATTGTTTTTGTTAAAATTTACACCTATAACTATTTTATATATCATGTTCATTCTTAGAATCAAAGTAATATGACCAATATTATTACTTATTGAAATTAGGAGTGTTCATGGATCATGTGAAACCGAGTTTAACTCGACCCAGACTTAACCATATATTATGTGTAGGCCTACTTTTTAAACTGATACTCGACCCTAAACTCGATAAAATTTCAACCATTTGAGGCAAATTCGTATTGGGTACGTTCTGGGTATGAACCCGGGTCTCAAATCATATGGCAATGAATGTTTAAATTTTAGATTATGAACAACACAACAACACCATCAATGCAACATATTAAACAATACCAACAATACATCATATCACATAATAAAACTCCATCTGTTTATTAGATAATTTTAACTACAAAATCTGAAAATCAACCACAAAAGAAGCAAACCAGAGACGACAATACAGAATAAAATGACGGCGATGGCAAAGCAAATCATTGCCAGTGACAACGATTCAGAACAAACGCGATAGAGATGGCAAAGCTGATCAGAGGCTAAATACAATCGTCAGCAATGACACATAACAGAGTTGCAAAGATGATGCATAACGGATTGGTGGTGAAGACTCAAAATAGAAGAAGACTGGCACACTGAGAAGGGTAGCTACAGCGACAAAGGAAAGGAGAGGAAGCGTCAGTCAGTAATGAAAGTGCGGTCACAGTGGTAAGATCCTGAGAGAGAAGACAAAGAAAAAAGGAAAAGGAGAGGGGCAGCTAAAATAATGAAGAATAATATATGGGATGTATTGCTAGTCCTAATAATCCTCTTTTTTATTTTTAACCAGCTGAGCTGGGTGACCCAACCTTGGACTCTAGCCTAGTTGCGTTGTCAGACCAGGTTGTTTTTAATAGTTTTGGGTTTAACCTGATTTCAATGAAGTCGCGCAGCCAAATTTAGTTCAAAATGGTCAGGTCGGCCAGGTTGTCGGGCCGGTTCGGATTTTGTTCATTCTTAGTTGAAACTTACTAACATATTTTATCTATACTTGAGTTGAAGTAGTTGTATTGGTATTTAGGAATGGTTTTATGTTTTTTGTTAGTTTAAACACCTACCAAAAACTGTTAAAAGTAAGATGAATGCACAATTGAATGCACAATATCTTGTTACAACGATGACAGACTTATTGGTCCAAAGTAATTTATAATGTTTTTGATATTTCTAGAAAGATAATAAAAATTTTACTAAGAGAATACAGGATACAATTTATATTTATCTGTTATACATAAGCACCATTGTATATAATTATTCGCAATTCTTATAAAAATGGAGGTAAGCCAAAATGAAGAAGATGTACAACAACTTTCATTGATGTTATTTCATCATTCAATTTTTTAAATTATAAATGAAATTAAGTACGTTAGGAATATAATTTAAACATTAAAAATACTCAACATGTGAAGAGTTATGATAAATTAACTTGTATGGCTTAAGAAAAGATAAAATTTATAATA
>NC_029779.3:35555914-35571256 GCF_000817695.3 Arachis duranensis | reverse complement strand
AAATTAATGTTTAAAAAAAAACAAAAGGCGGTCGTAAAATTTAGTAAAACGCGTTGCTGCGGTACGTACGCTAAAGACCTGCATGCTTGTACTGCGGATGTCCCATGAAATACCGGCACCCACTTTTCCTCAGTTACTTGAAATTATCGTTTTATTTTATTTTGTAAATAAAACTTCAAAAAGAAAATCTGTTTAAGTGGAGGGATAGTACGGTAAATAATATAGCTGGGTATTATTGTTGTTAAGACCTAAAGAGTATCCAAATGGGACAAGCTAGCTAAGGCAGCTGTATGTGTGTCAAACTTGTTTGGTTGACACGTACCAATCAGGTCATATCCTTTTCAGCACTTTTTTTTTAACTAAAAAAAAAGAGTGTAATATTAGTATAAATACAAAAAGAAAAGTTATTTAATCAATTATTTTATGTTATATATTATCTTATATTTTTAAAAATGATTAATCAACTTTTTTATATCTAAAGTTACATTTGTTATAAAAAATAATTAAATTTTTATAACAGTATAATCAATTTCTTTTAAGAATATCAAACATATGTTTTTATTAAAAAACAATAACAACCAATTTTTTTTTGTCTGTGTATCATAGTTAAAAAAAATTTACATAGATTTTAACTAAAATCATGGCGTGCTTTCATGCTCAAATATTACTTATAAGAATATATTCAGATTGTTTATTAAAACATCCTCATTTAATTCAATTTAAATTGAAAATTAATTAAAATCATATTAATTTAAATTTGATTGGATTCTATTTTTTGTAAATCGCTGGATCAGATCGGATTTCGAATATACTTTTTATAATTGATTCAATCCAATCCAAATCGCACAATGTGCTATAATATTATTATTTTATTATTATATTTACGATTATACTTATAACATGTTTAATTTTTTATACATTTTTATATTATTCATGTATTATTAATTTATTATTATTTAATAAATATTTTATGTTTAAAATGTTATTTATTTATTTATTTTAACTAACCTATAATTTTATTTCTATTTTTATGTTATCGTTGGTTTTTTAAGATATTGTTGAGACTTGTTATGTCATTGCTAATTATTTTAAATTTGATGTTGAGACTTGTTATATGTATTTAATTTTTTAAATTTATAAAATCGCAAATCCAATCCAATTCAATTCAATCCAAACCGCTTGAAACTGGATCGGATCGGATCGAATTTTTTTTTTTTAAAATATCCAATTCAAATCGCATCGCAAGTAAAATTAATGTTCGAATTGAATGAATTTTTAACTCAAAACCAATTCAAATCGCACCACAAATACTCCTAGTAAGACTCATTCTAGACTTCTATTATAAAATTTAGTTCTTCTCTTTTTATATATATATTTTTAGAATAATACAATACGTCTAAATTTTTTGTTAATTAAATTTAATTAAGTTAGTTTAATATAATAAAAACCAGTTATAATTAATATTATTTTAAATTTTAATGTTTAATTTAATTGAATTTAGTTTATAAAACAAGTTACATACGTAGCATTATTCATATTTTTATAAGATTAGTGTTTCTTTATTTCAAATAATTTTATTTATTTTGAGGACTAAACATTTCGCATGGCATATATTTTTTCCCAATATCAATTCTTTCATATGCAAAATGTAAATTTGGGACCGTTAATAATTAAGGAAAGTTATTTGTTTGTTATTACTAGAGAGTAATGAGTTGAATTTAGACACAGGAATATTTGACAAGGCGCATAAACCAGTATAATATCAGAGACTTTTGATATGGCCAAATTAAACATAGCTTAGCCTGTGGCGGTAAATGTATCAAATACCAATTAGAGTAGCGAGGATGCCACGTGTTTGTCTATATTTTACACTCTATTCCGTAAAAAAAAAAATAATAATTAAGTTACGAACTTGCAGATGTTTATCCACATTTATACAATTTTGTATAAGCATTATATATTCATAGTTTATTAACAATCCTATTAATTTATTTTTTATTTNCTTTTTTATTAATTTATATTTTTAAAAAATAATATTATGATAATATATAATAATAAAAATAATAAATGTATTTTTATATGAATATATATGTACTCGATAAAGATCATTTAAAAAAAAAGCATTGGTACACACAACATTTTTTAATTCTCATTATACTATATAGTAGATAGTAGATATAGTAGATATACATTATACAATATAATGAATTTTCTGTGAACTTACGCCATCTTCTTTAATTTGAACACGATTAACAACTGTAAATCTCTATATGTCTTCATGTGAGTGGTGAATTGAACTAATTAATTAATTCATTACAAACTTATTACAATAATAATTTGAATAATGACAAATACCTTTTTTTTCAGCCAAAATTAATAAATCTTTTAAAATTATTTTATTTATTTTAAATATTAAAATTGGTTTAATATTAGCTAACAAAAAATTAGTTCTTATATTTTTTATTTGAATATACATTCGATATTATTCCACCGGATATTCATCGTGTGTATTATGGTCCCCTCAGCTTCTTACTTCTCCAAAAGCATGACATGTGCCTCTCGCTCTCTCTATATATACCCTCTTTTCCTCTCATCCTCTTCACCCCTTCACTCCCACCATTAACAAACATAAACACTTTCATTCTCGTCATTTTCTTCCTTATCCTTTTCTTTCTATTTTCTTCCCACTTAATAAACAACGAACTGGTTACCATGCCTGAGGCACCAAAAGAGTATGACCTGGCGGGTGAGAACAAGAGGGTCCTGGACTTCATCGAGTCTGTCACTGCAAACGCCGACGTTGTGCAGAAAGACATCCTCGATGAGATCCTGTCCCGTAATGTCGGTGTAGAGTATCTACGCCGGCATGGCCTTGAAGGCCGCACGGACCGGGACACCTTCAAGAAGCTTCTCCCCGTCATAACTTACGAGGACATCCAACAAGATGTTCTTCGCATAGCCAATGGAGACACTTCTCCAATACTCACCTCAAAGCCTATCTCAGAGTTTCTCACTAGGTGCCAATAAATTAAAACTCTTCTATTCATATTTCTAATTTTTTTTTTAATTTTTTTTTAGTGTTTGGTTGGTTTGTTCTTATTATTATGTTTTTCTTTTTAAAGATTGAGAAATTTGAGAGCCACTTTTAGTGGAAAGTCACTTAAAGAGACTTCTCCTTTAAAATTGCTTTCTCAATTAAGTTTTTGCTTTTAATTTTAAATGAAACAGACACTTATGTAATTTTAGTAATTTTAATTCCTAGTAAAGTTTACATGGGGTCCTTTTAATACATTAAATAAAAAAATTAACTCTAATTCTTTGCACTATATATTCTTGTTATTTACCTTCAAATATTTTTTTAGTTTAACAAATACACTAAAATTACCATAATTTTGTTACTTGAAAAATTTCAGATGTTATTGAAATATTGGTGTTTCAATAGTGTTAGCTATCGATATTGATTAAAAAGAAATAATATACAATATATTAATTAAAATTAATGGTTAAAATTAATGAAATGGTATGTTAGAAACTTTTGGAAATTTTTCTACACACAAATAACAACAACTTTATTTTCTTTTTTGTGTAGCTCTGGGACATCAGGAGGAGAGAGAAAGCTGATGCCAACAATTGAAGAAGAGCTAGGAAGAAGGTGCTTGCTTTATAGCCTATTAATGCCAATAATGAGTCAATTTGTGCCTGACCTAGAAAAGGGCAAAGGCATGTACCTTATGTTCATAAAATCCGAGTCTTGGACACCTGGGGGGATAGTGGCTCGGCCAGTCCTCACAAGCTACTACAAGAGCCCTTATTTTAAGGACAGACCCTATGACCCATACACTAACTACACAAGCCCAAATGAAACCGTCCTTTGCCCTGATTCCTACCAAAGCATGTACTCACAACTTCTTTGTGGCCTTTGCCAAAACAAAGAAGTTTTGAGGGTTGGAGCTGTTTTTGCTTCCGCTTTTATTAGGGCCATAAGGTTTCTTGAGAAACATTGGGTCCTACTTTGTAACGACATAAGGACCGGATCTCTAAATCCCAATATCATCTCTGACCAGACAGTCAGAGACGCCGTGAAAAAGATTCTTGATAAACCCAATCCGTATCTTGCGGATTTTATCGAGAGTGAGTGTAGTAAGAGTTCATGGCAAGGGATTATCACGAGATTGTGGCCCAACACAAAGTATGTGGATGTTATTGTGACAGGAACTATGTCACAATATATACCAACATTGGATTACTATAGCAATGGGCTACCACTTGTGTGTACCATGTATGCATCAAGTGAGTGTTACTTTGGTGTGAATCTAAATCCTCTTTGCAAACCAAGTGAGGTGTCCTACACCCTCATCCCTTCAATGTGCTACTATGAGTTTTTGCCGGTTAACCGGAGCGACGAGGTCACCGGTTCGCTTCACATGCCAAAATCGCTCAATGAGAAGGAGCAACAGGAGCTGGTGGAGCTTGTGGATGTTAAGCTTGGCCAAGAATATGAGCTTGTGGTCACAACTTTTGCCGGTTAGTTTCTAATTTTGTACATCATCTTCTCTCCATTATATTTTAGAATTTTATGGCCTTTTAGTTATATATAATTTTAAATATTATATATATAAACTTATTATAATATTAAGTTAAATAAAATAACTTTATATTATTGTCCTGTTCAATAAACATATGCAGTCTTTTTGTTGGATACATCATAAATGTCTAACGACCATTTTACTTTGGGCATGATTATGTCTCTTCCCAAAAAATCATATTTTTGCACTACACGACAACACTGATATAAAAAACAGAAATGATTTTTCAATACCCTTTTTTTAAATCGATACTCATCATTCTACCGTTATTGAATTATTTTGCGCAACTCTCACTCTAATATTTAAAATTTTTGTTTTTTGTATTATCACGTTAAATTAGATATTCAAAAAATATTTTATTTTTAAGTGATTCTTGTAACGGTAAAGCAAACGCATATCTTTGGTTAATTCATATATACTTGTGACAATTTCAGGCCTCTATAGGTATAGAGTGGGTGATGTCCTAAGGGTGTCGGGATTCAAGAACAAGGCGCCACAATTCAACTTCGTCTGCCGGAAAAATGTTGTCCTAAGCATAGATTCCGACAAGACCGATGAGACGGAGCTCCAAAATGCCATGAAAAATGCCGTGACACACCTCCTCCCCTTCGATGCGACCGTGGTCGAATACACCAGTTATGCGGACACCACAACCATCCCGGGCCACTATGTGCTCTATTGGGAACTCACTCTAAACGGTGCGACACCAATCCCACCGTGCGTGTACGAGGATTGCTGTCTTACCGTAGAGGAGTCCCTCAACAGTGTGTACCGGCAAGGACGTGTGTCCGACAAGTCGATTGGGCCACTTGAAATAAGGATTGTGGAGCAAGGAACCTTTGATAAGCTCATGGACTATGCCATAAGCTTAGGTGCATCAATTAACCAATATAAGGCACCTAGGTGTGTTAAGTTTCCACCTGTGCTGGAGCTATTGAACTCAAGGGTGGTTGAAAGGTTCTTTAGCCCAAAATGTCCAAAATGGGTCCCCGGACACAAGCAATGGAGCAATGGTCAGAACTGAATGAATGAAGACTGAAGTAGCATGATTAGAAAAAATATGAACAACTATGTTATGTGGTTGTGTAGGTTTTTTTTCAACAATGTTCCTATATGGGCATCTTAGGTTAATTAAGGCTTCTTAGGCCCCCTCTCTCTTTAAGTTATAGTTGATGTTTTTAATTAATAAGTTGCATAATGAATAGTTGTGATGTGGAACTTAAATTAGCCAATGTAAAAAAGCAACAAATTCCACCCTACTCTAAATCGTGTTTCTTTGTATCCAGTTAAATTGAACTTTTTTTTTTAATTTGGTGATACTTTTTTTTTATTTTTTTCCTTTTGTGGAAATGAATGATAACGTTCAGTTGGTAAGCAATCATGCAATAATGCTTCGTTTGCGCACTGAATTGAAGTGTCAATGGGGTGGCTTATTTCCAATTAAGGGAAACGAGTAAGCCTTTCACTTCTGAACTTTATTTTTCTATTGTTTTCAGGGGAAAAAAAGGGCTAATCATCTATTTGTTACCCCAAAGATTTAGTCGCCGATAAAAATTTTTTTAGAGATATTATCAACCAAACAGTTTTTAAAAGATTTAAAAATATGACAAAAATAATAAATGAATATTATATTTTTTATAAATGACAATTTTTTTTATATTTAACAAAAAATTTATCTATTTGATCTGAATTTTTGTGACAACATTTAAATAAATATTTAAAAAGTACGCAAAAAAAATTGAAATAAAATTTAATTTCTAAATTTTTCTTTTTATTTTTCAAAAAATATAGTAATTCATAATCAAAAAAATTAAAAAAAAATTTACCTAACATAAAATTACTAAATTTTAATAATAAAAAATCTTTTTTTAATATTAATTACAAAAAATTACATCAAAATATACTTTTTAAAATTTTTTAAAATATATATTTAATATCTAATTTTTTTATCATATTTTTAAATTTTTTAAAAATTTATTTGTTATTAATATTTTTTAAAATTATTTTAATTCACAACGCAAATTTTCAGATACCATTTTTTCCATATTACACACGCAACAAAAATATGTATATGTACAAACTTTTTCTGCCTTGTTTCCACAATTCCACACTACTTGAGTCCAGCTAGCTTACCAGTCACACAAATAATAAATTATTGGAAGACAATACGTCCCTTAAAACTAACATATAAACAAGTTTATTTAATTTGGGTATATTTTTATTATTTATTATCAAAATTTAATTTTCTCTTATATTTTTAAACAAATAGAAGTTCAGGCGTTAGGATTTTTCTTCAATTTATTATGAAATGGAAAAAAAATTGTACTCATTTTATTTTAGAATTTAATTTTCATGTACTAATAATATAAAGTGTTTTACATAGTTATTTAATTAATCTATTCTTTTAAATGAATATTTATGCGATCAATATAAAAAATAATTATTTATTGATGTGCATTGTTACATAATTAGATACACGTGTAAAACTTATTTATACAGTATATCAAAATTAATTTTTTTATGTTAAACACTAATTAAATATGCATTTGTTGTTTTTGAATATAATATATAAGATCAAATCTATTTTTATGTAAACTTTAAGTTTGAGCTAAAATTTAAATTGAATGTATAAGATAAAATGAATAAAAAGGACCTATTTAAAAATTAATGAGAAAAAAAGAGTAGATAAATATAATAATTTAGAACAAAGAGAAATTAATAAAAAAATATTAGAGACTAACACTTTTTAGCAATATTAACTAATATTTTGGATTAAAATTTAGAATAAAAATAATTTTGTCAACCGAATTTTTAAAAAAAATGTATTGATAATATAACATTGCTAAATTAATAAACAACACGCTTTTATGAATGTTGATTGGATACTAGTCTCATTCTTGGGGAAATGTGATGGCTAGAAATGACTCCAATTCCGCTTATCTCTCACGATGTCTCTTTTAAGAATAACAATATTGTAGTATTTTTACTCATAGGCAACACTTTATATGGATATTTATTAAAGTATGATAAATGGATAATGAATATTAATGTCATGCATGATACATTTATAAAAAGTTAATTTTTTTATTCTTGATAAACATATTCTCAAATTATTTAAACATCATGCATTTTTTTTTAAATATGACATTTTAAGAACATTAAAAAAGTTTCTCAATTAAATAAATGCTAATGAGGGTAAAACAGATGTTTAGAGTTTTTAAAACTATACTATGTCTAATATAACCATACTATGTTTAATTTAAGAGTAAAATCAACTCAGTTTGTTTAAATAGAGTTGATTTAAAATTTTTAATATTATCTAATCTAAGTGAATCTATCTCTATATATTTTTTTAAATATAAAATTTTTTATGTATTTGTTTCAAACAATTTAAACTCTCATATTTGACCTATTTTTATGTTTTTAATATGCAGAATTATATTATAAATGTCTCTTTAAATAAAAAATTTTTAAATAAATTTTTTTATTTGTTTATACATAAATTTTTTTATTCAATAAAAATTAAATTCTAAATTTTTTTAATCATACAAATTTTAATATTATATTATAATATTTTTTTTAAAGTTTAAATTAATAATAAAATAATAATTATATAAAAAACACTAATAATATAAAAAGAACAGGTTTAGTTGGAACAAATAGTTGTTGTATCATTTTTATCACCGAATTCTATATTTGCGTAAGATACAGAAGTCTCCTGTTTCATCATCTTAGGATAAATTCCTTATCCTAATCAATTTTAATCATATCATATTTTCACAAAGTCCGATTCTCAATAATTATGATTATTTTATTTGAATATATGACTCTTTTTTCCTAAAAAATACAATTCGCTCAGCACTTCACCTTACATCAAGTAGTATTACAATTGGTGAAGGTTAATTAACTTATTTAAAACATGAGGAAGAAAAAAATGAAAAATAAATATACAAAAATATACTATACCATTGTAAACAAAATTTATATTGATAAATAAGATTGTCAAAATAGATGAATATATGTATTAACTTATTTAATTATTTTTAAAAAAATAAAAAAATTAAAAATATTTGTTAAGTAGTTATATTTTATGTATTCTTTATGTACTCTTATTATAAATATTTATAACCATACATTAAATAAGTAACAAAGTTAAACTAATTTCTATTCTAATTAATATATATTAAAATGACTAATTAATTATAATTGAACCCACGTCTATTAATAATAGAAAATGATTTAGATAACACTAGTCAAAATAAGACGTTTGACAATTTTGGTTTTACTAAATATGAATTAAATATATTAGTCTGTAAAATAAATAGATTGACATCTTTTAATTTCTTCTCATTTTTTTTGTTTAGTTTTTAACATTTTTTTAACAATCAAATTCAAATATTTCAAATTTAATTAGCTCTTAATAGTGGGGCAATTTAATTTTGAAGGCATATATGTATAATTAATAACTAAATATATAATTATCCACTAATATAAACTATTAAATAGATCAAATCAATTCATATTTGAAAAATGTTAAAAAATTATTAAAATTTATTATTTTTGGTTATTAATTAATTATTGCTATTTAAAACTTAAAGTATGAACTAAGAATCTAAGATATGTAATTTGATTACTAAACTAAAAAAATTGGTTAATAACTAAAAGTGATAATCCGATACAATAAATTTTAAAAATCACCTGCATTTTTCTGTTTAACACAGGTATTGATTGATTAGTACTATCATAGATATTTTAATTTGAAAGACAAAATATCTGTTGTGTGCACAGAGTGTCCCAATCTAAACCTACTACCACAGTCTATTCTCAACCTGAAAATTTGCCGACAAATGACAGAATTAATAATAATAATAAAAGAAAATTAAATCAAACTTCTTTAATTATTGTGTTAAATATTTTATTTAGTTTCTTAAGATAAACACTATTTGACTTAAAACTCAAAAAATGACAGACACATCCTCACTGAAAATCACTTCTTCACTGAATTCAATTAGGTCTAAACTAATGGTTTTTCAGAATAAGATTTGAATATACACGTTTCAATTAGGACCATTAGAAAAATAGAAAAGGGAACATATGGAGCAGAGTATTGTTCCCTGTTTCCTACATTCTGTGAAACAAAACAAAGTAAGAGTTGTTTGTTTTGAATTTTTATTATTGTAAAGTGTTTTATCACGGACACAATCATAAATTGTGTATATCCCTCTGACACAAATTCAAAAGAAGAGACAAATCCATGTATTCAGGGACAGATTCTGTTATCCTTATTGGCCCATGTGAATCAATACGATCCTCTCGCCAGTAGTGAATAATTGGAGATAAATACGTGTGCTATGCACGTTATATTTTTGTTCAATTTTTTCGTCCACTTCGAATAATTGTTAGGGCCCTTTGAATCTTCACCTATGTACCCCCATATAGTTGCACTATTTCCTTAATCACTCTTCCAGATTAACGTATTTTATGTAAAATTTTTAAATAAAATTAATAATTAAAAATATTTGATAATATTACTTATTTGTTTAAATAAAAAAAATATTATATACATACTAAAAATAATAAATATATTAAATATATACTAAAATCAATTATTAAAATTAATTAGTAATTAATTTGATGATTAATTTTTTATATATATGTAATATAATTATTAATTAAATTATTATCTAATAATTTTTAATTACCAAATTTACTTAAAGATAAATGTATATAAATTTTTAGGTTAAAATTGACTAACATAAATATATGATATAATATAAGATTTGCGAACTTTTTTATTTATATAGAGAAAATATCATAAATATTCGTACAATTTAATGTAAATTATTATAACCTATAAATAATTTTTATTTTTAGTATTTTTTGAATTCACAACTAGTTTTAGTTCAACCACTCCAAGAAAAAAAAGTCTATAGTGACACTTTTTTTTTGTCACGTTTTAAAAGCATAGTCAAAAGTGGTCAATAGCTACATTTTACAAGAGTGGCGATTGATTAGAGATTTGGCCACGTTTTTTCTTGCTACGCTTAAAAAGATTTGGCCATATTTTTTCTTGCTACGCTTAAAAAGCATGGCGAAAGGAGTTTATGGCCACGCTTTTATGAGAGAGACAACTGATTCGAGATTTAGCAAGTTTTTTTGCCACGCTTAGAAACATGCACGCTTTTAAAGGTTGGCGACAGGGTTTCGTTATAGTGACGTTTTAAAAACGTGTCCGTTTCTTACAACTCTTTTGGCACGCTTCAAAAGCGTGGCCAAAAGGTCCTCGTACAAAATAAAACGCTAAATTTTACTTCCTTATTCAAAATGATGCTTATCTCCAGCATTCAAAACCCTCCTTCTCTTTAAAAAACCCAGGAGACCAGAACCCTAAAAGCTTCGAGAAACCCCTTTTTGCCACGCTTTAAAAGCGTGGTTGTATATCTTCATATTGTGACGTTTTAAAAGCGTGGCCATATCTCACATATTGTCATTCTTTAAAAACGTGGTCATATCTTCCACATACGGCCACGCTTTTAAGCGTGGCAATATATAAAAAGAGTGACAAAAAAGCGTAACGATAGGTTACCAAAAGCGTGACGATAGAGCAACCGCCATGCTAACAGAGATAACCCTTTCAAAAGCGTGGCAGTAGTCTAAAAACGTGGTGAAAAGCTATCGTCATGCTTTTTTCAACTTTTCGCCACACTTTAATAATTAACATTTTTATAAAAAGAAATAAAATATATTCATGACTTTCTTAATATATAACACCGCCCACCAGTCTTCCTATAAACCTAAATATTTTTAGTGAACAAAAAAAGTTATTGTCCAATGCAACTTCCAACATTACTTTGTTAATTCTTGGTCTATATTATTGCTCATTATTGTTCAAAACTTTCCATTATTTTATGCCTAACTTAATGCAAATTATACAGTAGGTCTTTTTTTATAATAAAATTCATGGGAGTAAATAATTAAATTTATCTTTAAAAAATAATTCATCTTTTAAATTAGTCTTAAAATTTTTTTTAATTAAATTTGTCTTTTAAAATTAGTTAAATTAGTTTTTTTTGTCACTTTTGTTATTCATAGCATCAAAATTTGTTTATATAACATGTTAAGTGACACTATAGTACATATCTAATAATTCTA
Source organism: Arachis duranensis (assembly GCF_000817695.3). NCBI lineage: Eukaryota > Viridiplantae > Streptophyta > Magnoliopsida > Fabales > Fabaceae > Arachis > Arachis duranensis. Next base: position 35,559,518 of record NC_029779.3, on the reverse strand, counting down.
ATTAATAACTAACTTGATAAGTTTATGAAATCAAATCAACTACAAACAAAGGGATTTTAATGTCTTAATATCTTCTTTAATTTGTGATTGATTTAATCTAATTGCATAAATTTATATTATATTACTCATCAATTAAGATAACTGGGTATGTATTATGGTTATAATAGTGTCATTTGATATATTACATCAATAAATTTAAACTCTGTCAAACTTAAAATTTTAAAAAAATAAATTTCATTAAAAAAATCTTTTAAAAATAAATTTAAAAATAATTAATTTTTCAAAAATAAATTAGACTATTTATTCAATCCCTTGAATTGAGTTCCTATTATTAATTCGATTTAACAACTCGATCCTTTGATACCATTCGTGGTGTGTTCAATTTGTACAATGTAAATATTTTGACATGGGACTCAAAGTGATATATACATAAAAAATTGAATTTGGATGTATTAATGATATAAACGGTTTTATATAAGTATTTAACATCAACTGTTACCTAGATCATTTACTAAAAAATGAAAAACTAAAAATATTTGTTAAATGGTTACATCTTGTACTCCTCATATATTTACACTATAATTAATTATAGTCGTATATTAAATAATTAGTAAGTTAAATTAATTTTTATTTTAATTGATATGTACTAAAATGACTAATTTGTTATAATTGAACTTATATTTATTGTTAATAAAAAATAATTTAAATAACATCAATAAAAATAATTAATTTTCAGAATATAAAACCCTATAATTGAATGATTTTATAAAATAGTTTACATATATTTTTTTAATGGCTTAAATAAACTAAAAAACAATAAAACAAAAAACTGCAGTGTACATACATATATATATATATATATATGTTTTGAATTAAGTGAATATATACAGAGGAGGGGACAACAGGAGGTAAGAAATCAATAACCTTGTCTGTGGAACCCATACCAGTAAAGAGGAGTGCGTTGCATGCCTAGGAGTCTGGAATCCGAAAATTAAGGGATGATAAGGCCTTCCATGGAATCATCTTAGTGGCTACAAGTCTTGATTGTTGCCACGTGAAAAAGGAGTTTAATTGATCCGGTGTAGTAAGATTATTAGGTATTGACTATGACTACAATAGTAGCATAGTCTTCTTCCATCTCTGTTTCAGATAAACACAGCAACAAAAGAAGGAGGCAAAGGGACCCCCACATCACAGAAATTTATATGCCATTGTCTTCCATTTACTCCTAGTAATGTTAATAACGTTTTGGGCATAGCAAAATTATTTAATAATTGAAAGAAGGATGTCGTTTCGCCTGAAAAAAAATTTTAAAAATTTTATAATAGAAAAATAAGATTTTCGTTTTGTGATTTAATTTTTTCTTTAATTATGAAAATAGAAACGGCATTAATTAAACGAATTTAAAAATAAAAGCTAGTCAAAACGTTACTAGTGTGTTACAGAAAAAAAAGTAAAAAAATAATGATATTTTTTAAAAATGTCAACGATCTTTTGCATTTGTTCAAATAAAAAAAATAAAGTATTATTTTGTCTTTAACGGTTGGGATAAATCTTAAAAGTTATTTATAACGTTTCAATCATTCAGTCCCTAACGTTTTAAAATTAGTTCAATGTTTTGCTGTCATTAGAAATCCGTTAACAGATTTTGATAGTGGGACAAAATTGAGACGATTTTGAAATGGCAGGAACTTAAATAGAACAAAAACGTTGAGGACAAAAACAATACATAGAAATAAATTTTAATTTTATCCTTTAATAATATCAATTTTTAATGTATATAATATTCAATTATTTTTTAATCACATCTAAGTAAATTATACTTAATCACACTACTTTTATTTTAAATAAATTTTTTATATTTTTATATTAACTTATAACTTTAAGTATAAAATTATAAAAAAAAAATAAACTTATTTAGAATGAAAGTAATGTGATTAAGTGTAATTTACTTAAATATGATTAAAAAATAATTGAATACTATGTCAACTAAAAAATTGATATTATTGAAGGATAAAACTAAAATTTATTTCTATGTATTATTTTTGTCCCTCAACGTTTTCATCCTATTAAATCCTTAACGTTTCAAAATCGTCTTAATTTTGTCCCGCCGTCAATTCTATTAATTGATCCTATCGACTAGGGCTGGAAGTGAGTCAAACCAGTTCATGAGCCTGCTCGAACTCGGCTCGTTAATAGTTCGATAAGCTAAGCTGGTGAGCTGGTGAGCCAAGCTTGAGCATATCCTATATGCATTTAGTCTATACTTTTAATATTATATATATACATATGAAATAGTAATATATAATTATATATATTAATGATCTTAATTATTTAAAATTTTATATTTATTTATTACATATAATTTTGATGTAGGACATAAATAAAAAATTTATATTTATTGATAGATAAATAATATATAAAATTGTTCTTTTTAAATATTTTTTAAAATATATAAGTTATAATTTAGTGATATAAAATTATAAATTTTGTGTTTATGTTTCTATTATTTGAGCCAGCTCGTGAGCTTGAGCCAACTCGTGAGCTTTCGGTGAGCCGAGTTTGAACTTAAGAAATAGGCTCGATTGTTAATGAGTCAAGCCGTGAGCCAAGCTCAATTTTGGTGAGCCGAGCTTGAGCTTGGTCTAGCTCGGCTCAGCTCGGCTCACTTCCAGCCCTACTATCGACAGAACAACATTGAGTCAATGCTAGGGACTTAAATAGTGCAATTGAAACGTTAAGGACAACTTTAGAACTTACCCAAACGTGGACAAAAACGATACTTTATTCAATAAAAAATATAAAACTAACTACAAAAAACAATAGTGTTGCGTCAAAAAAAATATTTTTTATTTTGAAAAAGAGCTTAAATTGTTCTTAATCTTGAGGAAGTGAAACAATTTTAGTAAGTATAACAAGTGTATAAAATAAAAAAGTTATGTTATTTTATAAATTTCTTACAATAGTCTAATTTTGTCATACACATAAGAGTATTTATGTGTTATTGTTATTTTGTCATACATATAAGAGTATTTATGTGTTATTGTGGTTTTTTTTAACAGCGTATAAAAGTCTTAACTCTTAACTATACTTTTTCAAGGTATAGATCATCAAGCTAGCATTGAAAAAAATGACAAATATTTTATTTAATAAATTTCTTCTATTTCAAATAATGCAATAAATTTAATATATAAGAAATATTTTTTACCTATCATACTACTAAAGTACAAACCTCACTTGTTGTAGGGGTCTATTTGATTTAAGTGTATATAATAAATATCTTATACTTTAACAATAAAAATCATAATTAACATTCAATAATTATAATCAATAAGTACAATAGCGAATATTAAATTATTGTAAACTCTAATAATTGATAATTACTAAATTAATGGTTAATTATTAACCACTGCTGTTAATACAAGATGCTGAAAGTATTTTATAATGTGGTCCTCAAGACGTTTAAAATATCTAAGTTTTTGTATCTTCGTCTTTTCTAAATTCTATAATTAAAAAAATATACTAACAATTAATGATAACTATTTTATTTACTAGTGATTATTTTTTTATAATTAATATTAAAAAATATATATTAAAAATTAAT